>NC_091823.1:174880244-175180244 GCF_038994185.2 Dermacentor albipictus
ACTTCGTGCCAAACTACATACCTACCTAGAATAGCAAAAGACAGAGCTTAGCCATGGGAGCCGGTGGCAGCTAATCCCAAACATTTGATGTGGCGAGCTCCTTTTTGTAGCATGCAGTGGCGCTACATTCATTGTGATGTCAGTCAGTAATGTCACAGGAAAGGTGACTGGTGCAGGAACGGAAGGACACGGTTCCAATCTTTGGTGACGAGAGCGGCCAGACAGCAGTCGGCGGCACGAGGTGATGGTATTTAGAATAGTGAAAGACAGCTTAGCCGTGGGAGCCTGTGGCCGCTAATTCCACCATTCAATTTGGTCTGAAAAGTAACGATTCGCAAAACCCTAATTGCCTGTTATCACTTCCTTAGTGCCACCAACCTTCTAGTCGCCTCTTACTAGTCTCCACAGCAGGTATAAGGTTCAGGATGATGAGAATCTCAAACAGTAATCAGTGGACTCGAGGATGACCAGCTTTGGGAGAAGGCCACTGAGATTAGATCATCACATGACGAGGGTGGCTGAATAAAGTGATCATAGTTGGCTGCATGTAGTGTGATTATTCTGCTAGCAGTCCAAGTTAAGTTCAAAGCTTCAATGAATAGCCTTAAGCCTGCCTCGTGTAAAGCCTACATCCAGTGAAAAATTCACGCACACACACACGCACAAAGTGACAGGCCTGCGTGGCGGTATTTACCACCGAACCAAGCAGAGGTATATTCTTCTGTAACCAGCAGCCACAGCACGCAGCTTGCACTTGCAATCAAAATGCAGCACGTCACATACCGGAAGCACGAAAATGCACAAATGTGTAATTTGGTGTAACTTTCTGTTTATGAGCTGTATTTGTTATATGTAAGGTCCATTGAAAGTATCGCAGATGAAAAGACTGCACTGACTCTACTACTCGCTTAGCTTCCTCAGGCAAAACGGAGTATGGGATTGAGTGTTCTAGAAACACCTTCTATCAGTAAAGCAGAGCAGCAAGATTCTGGTATTGTGGGTGTGCATCAGAGGAAGTCTACATAGCAAACTAAAACTACAGCTTCAAGCCCATGTGATGGAATGTGTTTGAAACCATCTGCAAGTTGCCTCTCTGACATGACACCACCTTGTGTTGACAAGAGAAAGCTAGGAAAAACAGTTAAGAAGGATGTAGGATTGGGCTTTACAGTAAAACATGGCTTATAGTTTTGATTAACAGTGCAGGAGCAACAGAAGGCACAGGAGAGAGAACAGAGCACTGATCTCTTCTGTCCCCTTTGTTGTTCTTGCGCTGTTAACGAAAGTATAAGCCACTTACCACAGAATATTTTAACACATTGAGTGTGCAAACCTATAAAAAAACATCACCTACATTAAGTGCGTATGAAAGCGTGACTGTTTTTGTGTGAGCAGACAACCTTCCTGTCAAGTTTCCACGCCTTCTGCACAGTCACCGTCTTGTTTGGATAGCAAAGTAGCCTGCATTGTTTTCAACCTGATGTTGTCTTTATGAAACTCCTATGCCGACTTCGTAAGAATTAGAATGAGGCTTGAGATGGCCTTTTTGTTTAGTAGCTGTCTGCGGCGAGTGTTGTAATGCAGCCCATATATCGATCACTCGTGTTGCATGATGGGAATGCCTTATGCCCTCCCTGCTTGTGTGCAGCACATGGGCTCCAAGGAGGACATAGCCACCAAGATCGAGGCTGAGACCCGCCAGAAAATGAACGAGATGAACCAGCTGGTGGCACAGCACAAGAAGGCTGTCATTGAGAAACTGCTCAGCCTGGTCTATGACATCGACCCACAGGTGCACCGCAACTATCGGCCTGCTGCCACCACCCAGTGAGCAGGCCCCGGTTGGACAGGCGAGCGTCTTGTTACATTCCTCTCGTGTCCACCTTCAGCTCGACCTGCCTCTCCCCCACCCAGTCAATTGTGTGTACGCAGTAAATAAAAAAACATTTGTCACTGCCTCTGAATGTCATAATCGCTTATTTTAGCATAATGGGCCAACACAAGGTACAGTGGCTCAAGGCTTTCAGTTGCCAGTGCTCCAGGCGCAAGATAATTAAATGCCTGGGAAGTCAGCTTTACGCGATTGAAGTCATGTGAATCAAAACCAATGTGCAGTCCAGTACTGACAAAAACGCACGTGATAATGGCAGATATGAAGCGGAGTGCAACACACCAGTACTTCAACATTGAAACTATGTAACAGATACCGATCAAGAAGATTGTGCCGGTGTTTTGGGCTGCTTAAAGTATGAAAGGCAGAAATTGTCAGGATGGCAGGCAGAGGTTAGGGATTTGCATTTCAAAATTGTTTTTGTTTGCAATTAGCTACAATACAAAATTTACGTCTTATTGAAAATTTACTGCTCCAGGAGACAACAGTGCATTCACTCTAAAAAAAAAGTAAAACATGGCTACATAGACGCAGTTATGGCTCACTGGACATTGCAGTAATTCAACACAAAATGACAAACATACAAGTAACTAAACGTGTCGGTCAGAAATATGTCGGAGCAATAAACATTGTGATAGAAAAGGTTCATGGGCCCATGGGCTCAACGCACTGTGAGGGGAGTGTGGGGCACAGACATTGTTTTTATCTCGTTCAGGTTCTAGTCACATATGACACTTGGACGCACAACAAAACAATACATAGAACACTTAAGCATATAAGAGAAGGCTCTGTTACCCTATCCTAACCTTCCGTGCAAATGTGGCACAGTTCGCTATCCTACATGTCCGTTTTCAGCTGACTGTCAGATGTGCACTCTTGCGGCGGTGCCCTCACGGTACGTAGACTTTGTACAGGTGTGTCGGCTGTCCAAGCCTTGGCACTTGGTAGGTCTGGCTACTCCTCTGGTGGCTCAAGGGTCGTGGCAGACGAAAAGCTCTGCTGGCTTCTGCCAGTGCAAGCTGTGCCGAAAGCAGTGCTGCTGACTACACGAACCATGGCGCTGCTCAGTCTCTTCAACAGCTCTCGGGAGGGATTGCAGGCGCTGGCACCAGGGCGGAACATCAGCCGCCGGAGCCATTCTCGGGGGCCCGATAGTTCCCAGATGGCTGCCAGAGTGGACCGTTGGCTGCTCGTGTGTGGGCTGGCCCGGCTGTGTCTGTGAACAGGCAGGTGCCAAGGCAGACCGGTAGCCGTCTCGATCACTTCCACAGGAACACATTCCGCCAGGTCCTCGTCAGTCCAAGCTCAATCTCCCAAGCCATCTGCAATCAAATCCCAGCATGCGCTCCCCTCGCATGCCACACTGCCGTGCACCACCACGCACACACTTCTTTTACTTCGTCGCACTGCTGCAGCACATTGTAATTGTTCCAGTCCACTCATAACAACATCGAACTGAAGAAGTAAGGAAGTCGGTCCTAAGTCTTCTCATTCAAAATGTTGTGCTCTGCAAGAATTTTAAGGTAATGTAAGATAATGGCTGCTTCCAATCAGAGTTTGGACGGCAGTGTACAGGGCAACGTTTTTTAGAATACTTTCAGTGTGACAGCTCGTGGAATGTCGCCTTTCTGTTTCCTTCTGCACGGTGGCGCTAAACCACGCACGCTGCTTGCCACTGGGCCGGCTTGTTGCATTCATCATTGCTGCCTGGTCGACACAGAAAGAGTGGTTTGCACATTTATTTAAATACTCTCAATGCCATTGTGGCATTACAGAGAGGAGCGGTTATACATGTTCAATATGGCAGTCTTGAATGATGCATGTTCAGGGTTGCTGGCAATAAAGGCATGGAGGCGATTCCATTCAGATTATTTCTTTGACACATACGAATGTAAGTATACGTTGTTCTGGCAGAACGGCACTTGAACTTTGAACTTATGGTCATAGTGGGGTGAAATGTAACAAGGTGGCGAGAGCAATGTGCGTTTCAATTCAGGATTAGTCAAGATTTTATGAGACATTTCTTAACATTCAGTTTCATGGACCAGAGTCAACACCAAGAAGTAATGCTGTCAAGACCACATTGAAGTTGAGAAGAATCATAAGGGTTAGATATTACACAGTAGAGGACACAGTCATTGGCAAATAGCCTGATTGTTGATTTAATGCAGGTGGGAAGGTCATTAATGTAAATTAGAAACAATAGGGGAGGTCCGAGGACACAGCTTTGCAGTACACCGAATGTGACAGAACAAGTGTGCGAGTTGCGGCCGTTAGCTGTTACATGTTGGGTTCTGTTAGATAAGAAGCACTTAAACCACTGTAATAAATTTGAGTCAATATTTAGCATACTTAGCAAACGGTGAGAAATGGTGTCGAAGGCTTCGTGGAAATCAACAAAAATAGTCGATAATAGAACCATTGTCAAATGCCGGAAATAGATCGTTAGTAAAGAGAAGTAGTTGAGTTTTGCATGAGTGGTGTTTCCGAAAACCATGCTGGCTGTTGTGAAAGAAGTTATTTTGTTAGTGAAATGCAATTGGGTTAGAATAGATAACATGTTCGAGAAGCTTACACGTCCATATGCTTGGACAGGAGCTTTGAGTAAGGATTCCTAAAGCATCCTACCAAGAAGACTTTAAATTTTACAGATATTGGAAGTTTGTTTCCTTAGAAGAAGGTCCTGTCTTCGGGGATATGTTCTGGAAGGCATTTGAGGAGTTAGGAGTAATGCTATGCTTGGATGTGCAAAGCTAATGGCATGCCAGGTGCTGAATTTTGTTATGGTTTCACGCATAGACTTTTCTGTGAAAGATGTCAATCTCTGACTCGAAAACAGAAAAATCTGTTATTGCAAATAAGAAAGCTCATATTCTATAGCCATTCCTTCCATGTTCCCAACTAATTGTGATGATATTGAACTTTCGTTTGTTTGCACTGAAATAAATATTCTCAAAATGAATGCGCCAAATGCTCTCCTTTGTACTATGTTCCACTTGCATACGTGCCTACTTTTCAGGTAGCGCTTGAAACTTTAGCGCTTGAAAACTTCATAACATTTTGGTAGCACTTATTTGGCACGTAATTACCCAACCTATGTGAACGAACTATCGCTTCATCAGACAGCTGTATGCTTACAGTAGATGGTAGGAGCTCACGTACGCTTTTTTCTGCATCAGTCCGTGATTCGGACGGTTTTTCAGGAAAACCGTGAGAAATGGGATTTTCGCATTGTGAGCTGTCTTCAGAGTCATCTAACCGACTAGAAAGGGTAGCTGTTTCAGTGTGCATGGCAGTGGATACTGTAGTGGCAAGGTAATCCTCTGCAACTTTTGCAACTGACTCAATCTTTCCTTCGACTACTGTTAGTCTGTCATTTATATCATTCAGTTTTTTCTGTACATTTCTCTGAATTTCTCTAACTTCATTAATCTGTGACATGACCTTGGCATGTTTTTTGTCCATTTTTTCGGTTAGCATTTTCAACAGAGAGAGTATGTCACTACTGGGTGTATTAGGATTGGGCTTAGGGGGCCCGGGGTTTAATTAACCAAATTATTAGAAGTTTAAGTATATGTATACATTAACAGGCAATGCAAGAAAGCACATTTGGTCATGGAATAAGCAGCAAAGTGACATCCCTTGTGCCTTTGCAGTTCAAAAAGGGATGGGGACCAACCTGCGTCAGAAGAACAAGCAACTGGCACGTCTGCGTGCTGGCCGCCTTTCCATGCCCACTGGTGAAGTACGTCTAGAGTTGCAGATTCAAAGGCCAGCGGAAGCTTGATGTTGCTAGCGATGGGTCTTGTGGAACAAATGCTGTAGAGTACGGAACCACGAAGCCTCCTGGCAGATGTACAGGGCTGAACTGGTTGTTGAAAGAATCGGTAGGACAGTGCACAGACAGGAGGCCAGACGATGCTTGGGATGCACCAGCGAGCGATTATGTCATGCATGAGTACACAGATACCACATGCGTCAGAAGAACAAACATTTGGCACGTCCGCATGCTGGCGACCTTTCCAAGCCCACTCAAGTTGCAGTAGTAAAACATGAATACCCAAGAAAGTGGATAGAGAAACAGCACCGCAGTAGCTCGATTGATTAGAACATCGCACGCGTAATGCAAAGTCATGGGATCATTCCCCACCTGTGGCAAGTTTTCTTCATCCACCTTCATTGCCATTAATTTATCATTTCTTTAATTCAATTAGTAAGCACAAGTAATTACCCCTGTGTTGCCCTTGGTGTCTTTGTTTGTTGGCTTCTGATATGCGCATCAAGTAGTTTTTTTTCAATAGGCCAGTTGTAGGAAAACAGTATAGAGACCCTCTTAGACAACCTAGGACGTGGGCACAGGAAGCCAAACAGTGCCCAGACCTGGATTTGTAGATAAAGCTAATCTCAAAGGAAATTCTAGAGTCAGCATGGAATTACCAGAAATGCAAAAGTTTGTCTTCCGCTCAGCACCAAGTCCTAAAAGAACTAGCGGAAAGAAATGATGTCGTAATAAAACCCGCAGACAAAGGCGGAAGTATCATAATCTGGCCTATAGAAAAGTACAAGAACCGCAAGAACTCCAAACAACTGGGCAACCACACCCATTACAGAAAACTCGACTCTAACCCAACTTCAGATTACAGCAATACTGTGCAAAGCACAACAGCAGAGCTCCTCTCTAAGGAACTAATCATGAAATCTGAATATCACTTCATTATACGAAGAACAAAGAAGCAGGCTGTTTTTATCTTGCTAAAATGCATAAGGTTCCCATAGATGAAATATTTACAGCAGAAATCCCAGGTCGGCCTATAGTTTAATAACAACACACCTATCGAGTCACTATTTAAATTCTCAAATCACCACCTGTCAAACATCCCAACCACCCTCCCATCTTTTGTTCAAAACATGCCTTGCTTCCTTCAAGTTACTGACAGCATCAATGCCGACCAAATCCTTTCCGACCGCGCTATTCTAGTCACCTTGGATGTTTCTGCCCTTTACACTAACATACCCATGAGTGAAGGAATCGAAGCCTTCTCGAAATCCCTTACAGTCAGCCCCCAAGTGCACGCTCCTGAAGTTTACTTGTCACTCCTTGGGTTAGTTCTCACGCGCGACTATGTATTTAAATGAGATTCTATTGACAACCTGCAAACTTTCGGCACTAGCACGGGAGCACCATTCACTCCCACGTATGCGAACATTTTCGTAGAACAGCTTGAAGCAGACCTGTTGAAATCCTACCCTTTAAAACTGCACACCTATCTGTGTTACATTGACGACACATCTACAATATGGAAACTTGGCACAATTGCGTTAACCGACTTCATTAGCCATTTTAATCGCTTTCACCTGAGTATTAAATTTACTGCTCACCACTCTCCTAGTCAAATCAACTTCCTTGACACGACGGTCTACATACAAAACAGAAAACTGAGAACGACACTTTACCAGAAGCCTACGGATAGCCATTTATCACGAGGAAAAAGCCATTAGATGTTTTATGAACCACCTGTATCCCTAAAAGAAACGTCTATTAGAGGTCACTTATGTCCAACTGTGACATCCTTTCAACGTTACAGCAATGTGATCTGGATGGGACTTTGATTATCCATAGTACATATTTGTAATGTTGTTTGGAGAAATATATACATCTATGGGATATGTGCAGTGTCTAAAATATGAGGTTCTATGGACACCTATGGGACATAAATAGTTCACTGGACTAATCCTGCTCCTCAGCCGGCGCTGTACGGATGCTACTACACTACAATTACAGCATAATGTGGCGTCTTGCCTACTTTTTGTATGTCTTTTAAATTTCACCGTCTAAAAACTAGTCGAGTGCAACAAGTGTTCGAGAGCTCCCGAAGTAGTCTCAGCCCAGAACCAACTATTCCAAGCGTTGACTCTGAGCTGAGGCATGCCTCGTTTGCCCACTGGTAATGCATGCTATTGTCTTCCAGTGAAGCATCTGTCTTGTTCAGAGCACAGTGGAGTAGACACAAAGCAAGCTCATGATGTTTCTCCTGGAATAAACACACTGCAGAGTCAAGGGTGGTTGCTAGAGATGTAGGCATAGTACCAAAGCATGACAGCCAGCAGGGTGCATCAAGGGAGCCTGATGTCCCATGATTCTCCTGATTCGATCACTATTCGGGTTAAAACTTACCATATCATGTACAGCATTAAGGATGGGAATGAAGCACTTGAAACGATCTTAAATTTTTTTTAATTGTCTAATTTGTCGCATTACCATTAACCAGTTAATGCAATGCATTTTTCAAGTGCTGGTTGGTATCTTGTGATACTGTGTTCTGACAATTAGTTTGTGCTCACTAGAAACAGAGTGTTTGATGCAACATGGCACAATTTTCAACAGAAGCACTATGATGACACTAATATCACCCAACATAGCACTATGCCAAGGGAGTAGTCCCTTTCGCCTTGCTCAAGGATATTGTTCGGAGGTATGACTGAAGTTTCCTTTTATCCACGATACATCTGTGCCACAAAACCTGGCTTTCAAATATGGCAAGAAAGGTCAATTTAAGAAAGCACCATATTTGAGCACGAGTTGTACGAACTGGTGGCAGCTATGGTGTTATTTCTGTCATCCCTTTCATAAGAGTGCATCGCTTACGCTACCATCTGCAATGATCTCAATCAAAAATGTGAGCACAGCAACAAAACAGCCTAAGTTTTTTGACACTGAATTGAACTTTACACAACTGAGCTTTATACTGTAAAAGTTTTTTGGTACTGCTGAGCAATGAGCAACTGGCATTGCGCACAAATCAGTGAAAAGCAATTAAATGCCTGCCATCTTATGAGTGTGCATTATAGTACATGAATGAATGAAAACTGAAAATGCAATGAAGTGTGGTATGGCAGAAAGACTCAACCATTTATATTTTGTATGCCACAGACAAAAAGCAATAGGAAGGCTACTATTTGGAAGGCTGGTGGTCACAAGAGGTCCCATATAATGTCATATACAATTTATTTGTGTGTTGTCTGCTTAATGACTATGGTATTGTGCTGCTAAGCACGAGGTCGCAGGATCGAATCCCGGCCACAGCGGCCACATTCCGATGGGGGCCAAATGCGAAAACACCCGTGTACTTAGATTTAGGTGCACGTTAAAGAACCCCAGGCGGTCCTAATTTCCAGCGTTTCCCACTGCAGCGTGCCTCATAATCAGATCATGGTGTTGGCATGTAAAACCCCATAATTTATTTATTTTTTTGTGCTGTTTGTGCAACTAAGTGTGGCCCTCTCAGCATCAGTCAGAGTGACAAAAGTCTGGGCATGGTCTGAGCATCGTGAGAATCAGTTTATCTATTGCTCCATTTCATTCGGTTGGTAGAAAAGATAAAAATAGGCAGCAGTACCCATATCACTATGGGTGTCGACATTAATGTGATTAGCATTGAAGCAATATAGCGAGATGTGGTATCACAACCACTGAAATGCGTCATGTAAGAGGCATGCATGCAGTCAGACGGAGTTTTTTTCCTCTTCAAGCTCTTGCTGCTGCTTCTGCATGGCCAGTTTGGCCAATGTACAGTTAAGTAGTGCTGAAAATAACCTCTTAGATTGCTTCTGGAGCACAGCAGACAAATGTGATGATATGTAATGATGACAATGATGTTCCACTTTTATCCTGCATACCCACTATGAGGGATAGGCCAATAACTGGGCAGCATGAAGTAGCTTAAAAGAAATTCTCTTCTGAAGAGTGGAAATGAAAAACGAGCAAAAGAAAATGCTGGAAAAACTAGAATAGTATGCAAGTGAGTAGTAAGACTAACTGAAAGAAAATTATGAAACGTAATAATGAAGGAGAGAATAAAAACAATGCTAATAAAGGATTTGCAGAAATAATTTCACTGAAATAAATAGTGAACAATGAATTAGAATAAAGGTACAAAGAAATTGTCACACTAATTGTTTTGTTTCAGATAAAGAATTTAACAATGTGCAACAAACATCCGTGTGAGTGTAGCCTAGTGCTGAGGCCCCAAATAATATAACCAGAATGCTTCATTCTAATGCAATCTTAAAAAGTGAAGCTTCGAGTAGTCTATTTCTCTGGTTTCAATACTATCGTCACTAGCGAATAAGTGGTCTATTGATTCAATTTCCTTACAAGTATGGCCTGTAAGCAACATCATCAAACCAGCTCTATGTAAATAAAAATTTAATTTTGGGCAATGACAGTGTAATCTGGTGTATGAAACTTCCAACTGCAGAGAAGGACACCACTGTTTATTCCAGCAAGAATGGAAATGTTGAAAATCTGACAATATTGCCAGCAATAACTCATTTAATTTGCAGGAAAAATTTTCTGCATATCGATGTGGTGACATAAGCGGTAGCAGCTAAAATATGGATCGCAGGACTCCTTAGACATTCTGACTAATAAATCTGCCATTTCATTTAAATATTATGTGTGGTGACCTGGTACCCACAGTAAATATATTTTTCATAAGTTTGTAGGGACTAAATATTGGAGCATGCTTAAAGAGTTGTATTCGTTGTCGTGGAAGCTGAGGAACATAGGGACAGAGGGTCTGTAACTATCACAGCAGAAGATTCATTCCTGGGAAGTTTGTGTAGCACCGGAACCAAACGTTCTGCTATGAATTAAAATAGGTGTGTAATCTGGAAGGTAAATAAAAGACCAACAAGGAAAGGCTAGAAGATGCCTATGCCAAGCCTTCTCCTCAGATAGTGAAGAATGAGTGACTATTATACTGCTTGTTTCAAGGTGAGAAAGGTTCTCTCGCAATTGGTATTTTAGATTTTGGAATATTCGTGTAGCATTTGGGGGTGGGGGGAAATATTGTGAAATTCAATCTGAAGGCTTCTGGGGTACCACATGTAAGACTGTGTAAGACTGTAGGACATCTGTGAACCACACGCCTATCAGCACTGCGCAAGAAAGAAAGCAACAATAATTATTACTGGAACTGCTTACACAGCACACATACACAAAATTTACTCATACATGTAATGTGTGTTTTACACATAGATCTTGCTTTTGAGTACCATCTACTGTATAACCTTTCATCCTTAATACATTTTGATTTCATGAAAAGAATTTTGATTTCATGAAAAGAATCGTGAAGCTAAAACCTAAGGATAAGCATGTCACAACACGCAGCACAAAGAGTAGGCAATAAATACTCCGTACAAGGACTAATGACGCGAAGCAAAGCTTACAGTTTAGTATTCTCCTTAAACACATTAAATATACTCAAGGAAAACAATACAAACATTGTTACAAATACAATACAAACAGCATCGCTATTTGCTACCTACAGGTACAGGAGGGAACTTGCCATTGCAGTGCAAAAAGCACGATTGCCGACCAGTTATTGATAGTGTATTGATTGTGGGGAGAGCGTGCAGTAAACTAGAAAGAAAAATGAGCGAAATGAGCAGATATCAAAAAGTTGGGTGCGCATACATGTCTGAGTGAACCTTCGGTCCATATCAATGATAAAGAACTTCAATTTAAATATTTTTCATGTTAATCCGTGTTGTTGCCATTGTTGGGAAGGGGTGTGACTTGGCTTTTTTGTATGTGTATATCTTTTGTTGATATTTGACTATAAACCTTGTTATTGTTTTTGTGTGTACACGTATGCGTGGCGGAGATTTGTGGAATGTATTCCCAATAAACTTCAGTTGTAAGTCCAGCGTTATCCTGTCCATTTCTTCCTACTTGTGCTTACGTCCGTACTTGCTGGAACCCTTATACGTTCATCATGCACCAAACTGGCCCAACAAATCATACTGCTAATACAAACATTCTTACATTGCCCTGAAGGTGCTTTAAACTTCCCTTTCTTCAGAGGGTAGCATAACTGGTGCTATGTATTGTGACTTTCTATATCAATATTTTCTTACTGCTAGCAGTGTGATTTTATAGTGTAATTATTTTTGTAACAATTCAATAACATTTAGCATCGATATAATTAAGTAGCTCCTTGCTTGTATAAACTGTCTTCATGTAGTTTGTGTCCTCTATGTATAACATGCCAATCATGATCTCATTTATGCAATGGGTACAGAGCCAATTCTTTTTCTTTCGAAGAGTACTTGTATACTCAACTCATACTGTGCTGCCTTGCCGGTTGTCAGGCCTCAGAACACTGTATGTTTCCATGTATTGTCATGCAAATAAATATATTTGAACTTTGAAAATACTTCTGGTGGTAACATTCATCACATTCCTTCACAGTGGAAGGTCAGAAAGGCGATTCCACGGCACAAGTTCAGTAACAAGGATTCAACCATCAAGTGGTATCTACATTTTATTAACTAGCATCCTCTGTAAACTATATTCACAGCAGAATAAGGTTCTTGATTCCACTTCAATCATTTCATCTGTGGAATACACTTATAGCAAATAATTCTTTTATAAAACTCCAACTTTTTCCTTCACTCACAAACTTCATATCATTACAGTTCGTATGGATGAAATCAGTTCATATGCAGTCAGTTATTGGCTGACTGCATCTTCTTTGATTGCTGAAAAGCATGTGATTAGGTTCCACAAATTACCGTAGAACCCCAATAATGCATTGTTAGTGAACCGTGGATAAAGAATGAATGATTCTGGAAAGAGTAACGTCCGGTAATGCTTGCAGCAGCACTAGTGATGAAACAAAGAGCTATGCATGCACACAATCAGCTGCTCAGTAAAGCTTGTTATAGCTGCCTGGCATTTAGACTGAATTGTAAACACTATAGTATGGGCAAGTCATAGCCTTGCATCGTCACTGCAAATGAATCTTGTAATTTACATATGGAAGCTGGGTCAAATATTTGATAACGACCTTTTTTGAGCTCTCACAACATTTTCTCAGTTTCTGTGCAGCCTTGTACATCGAGGCAACAGTAGTAGATAATGAATATTATGAAACTGTGACTAACTGTCAGCATGGGAAGATCCCTCGTGCCTTTAGCCAGCCACTTCCTTTGGGCTTTAAGCTTTGTCAGTCGTGTTGACATCAGTGATGATCTGAACACTGTTATGGAGATTTTTCTGAGCCACAGGGAAAGTTCTATGAAGTGACCATTCTCAGAGGTCACATGTGGCAAACAGACACACCACTGACGGACGATTCCGCATAATTGGTGAGCCATCAGTTTTTAATGCAGTAACCAATAAGAAAAACATAAATAGAAGGCTCTTCGGAAATTAAGTGGGACTGGCATTTCAGAATGTAGCAGCCAGGAAAACAAACAGGAACACATGAAGGAGGTTCTACCAGGCACGTACCCAGAATTTTTTTTCGGGGGGGGGCCCACCACCTCCATCATCATCATCATCATCATCCTGTTTTATGCCCACTGCAGGCCGAAGGCCTTTCCCTGCGATTTCCAATTACCCCTGTCCTGCCGCCAACCGATTCCAACTAGCACCCGCGAATTTCCTAATTTCATCGCACCATCTATAGTTTTCTGCCGTCTTCTACTGCGCTTCCCTTCTCTTGGCACCCATTCTGTAACCCTAATGGTCCAACGGTTATCTAACGGGCGCATTACATGACCTGCCCAGCTACATTCTTTCCTCTTGATGCCAATTAGAATATCGTCTATACCCATTCGCTCTCTGATTCAAACCGCCCCCTTTGCCTCTCTTAACCTTATGCCTAGCAACCTTCGTTCGATCGCTCTTCGCGCGGTTCTTAACTTGATCTCAAGTCTCTGCCCCATATGTCAGCACTGGCAAAATGCACTGAGTGCACACCTTACTTTTCAATAATAATGCTAAGCTTCCAGTCAGGAGCTGGCAATGTCTGCCGTATGCGATCCAACCTATTTTTATTCTTCTGTGAATTTCCTTCTCATGATCAGGGTTCCCTGTGATTAATTGACCTAGGTAAACGAACTCCTTCACAGTCTCTAGTGGCCGACTGGCGATCCTGATGTCTTGTTCCTTTGCCCTACTATTTATCGTTATCTTAACCTTCTGTATATTAATATTCAACCCCACTCTTACACTCCCTCAGTAAAGGTCTCCAATCATTTGTTGTAACTCGTCTGCATTGTTGTTGAATAGAACAATGTCATCGGCAAACCGAAGGTTGCTGAGATATTTGCCGTCGATCTTTACTCCTAAGCCTTCCCAGTTTAATAGCTTGAATTCTTCTAAGCACGCAGTGAACAGCTTTGGAAAAATTGTGTCTCCCTGTATGACCCCTTTCTCTATAGGTATCCCCCTGCTTTTCTTGTGTAGAATTAAGGTAGCTGTAGAACCTCTGTAGATATTATTACGCGAAGGACGAGTCATTAAGACGAGAAACTATTTACAGAACAACGGTTGCAGCGCTGACCGGTTAGATTCACAGCGCGAGCCCACTTCGTTCTTCCTCCTCTTTTCTGGAGTGATGGCGCTCACGCGCCTCATTCAAACAAACAAATACCACACGCATGTAGCAATATTTTCCAAGCTTTTTACGTGAGCGTTCTGTACTCCTTGATTACGTAGTGCGTCTATGACTGCTGGTATCTCTACTGAATCAAATGCCCTTTCGTAATCTATATAAGCCACGTAGAGAGGCTTATTGTACTCTGCCGATTTCGCGATAACCTGAGTGATGACATGGATGTGATCCACTGTAGAGTATCTCTTCCTGAAGCCAGCCTGTTCCCTTGGTTGACAAAATTCAGTGTTGCCCTTACTCTATTGGAGATTATTTTGGTAACTATTTTATATAATACTGGGAGCAAGCTAATGGTCCTATAATTTTTCAATTCTTTACCGTCTCATTTTTTGTGGATTAGTATAATGTCTGCATTCTTCCAGTTTTTTGGGACCCTTGCAGTCGATAGACACTTCGTATAAAGAGCCGCCGGTTTTCCAAGCATTATGTCTCCTCCATCTCTGATTAAATCGACTGTTATTCCACCTTCTCCTCCCGCGCTCTTCATCGTTTCATTTCTTGCAGGGCCCTTCTGACCTCATCGGTAGTTATAGGAGAGCTTCTGTATCCTGTTCATTACTGTTTCTAAGGGAGGTATCGTGACTCCTCTGAGTACTGTATACAGGTCAGCTTAAAATTTTTCCGCTGCTTTTACTATATCTTCGAGATTGCTGATGACATTATCTTTTACTGTATACAGCATGGTTTGTCCCAAGCCAGGTTTCGTTTTTACTGATTTCAGGCTGCGTTCATCATTTTTTACAGCTTCTTCAGTCTTTCTCATGTTATAGTTTCGAATATCAGTTACTTTCGCCTTGTTGATCAGTTTTGACAGTTCCGGGAATTGCGTAACGCTGTGCGGCCGGCAGTCCCACACAACCGCGTAGAGCGCAGGATGTACTGCGCTCACCGCGAAAGGTTAGAAAAACACCCACATAAGCACAGAAGAGAAGTGGCTACGTGAGGCGGTTCGACCGATAACTTTAGAAGCGTCATTCAAAGCAAGTAATTGTTCTCCACTTCCGGCAGCGTTTTCTCTACTTTCTTTTTAAATAAAAGGATGTTGATCCATAAATATTCTCATAAACAACGGTTAACTTTTTTATTATTCGCTTTTCCTTGCAGTTTGGTTGTTGCCTTGGCTCTCTCCCTTAGTAGATCGCTTAATTTCGCATCTCCTTGCGATTTTTGTTTCCTGTTGCCAATTTTGCATGAAAAGTGCCATACAATTAGGGGAAAACAGACGAAGTAACGGGCGACAGTCACCTTGCTTATGGTTTAAGGGTCATTGAAGGGTTTCGTGATGGACGCACTTTAACATTATATTATTTCCCACCTTATCTAACCCATATCACGTGTATATGGTTGCGGGAATCTGCCAGCCTCGCGGCGAGCCGTAACTCAAGGAAATTATGAAGCAAAGGGATAAGTTAAACGCAATTGGCGTTTTCTCCGGCAGCAACTCGTTCCACGAGTGTACAGACTAGCTCAGTAACAGCCGCATCCCTTTCCTAGTCCCACGATCAGCCTAAACAATGAAAGTTGAGCTAACAAAAGCAACAGCTATGCGCGTGACAGTTGAATACATGGTGACAATTGAACGCATCTCGAGTTAATCGCACGGGTGCGGAATCTATGAGAAAACTGTCCTTCACATTACAAGAGATGCCGATAACTACCGCCATCTACAAGGAGTGAAAAAGGCAGCATAATGCTGACCGATTAATAGCTGCCAAGTCTCAACATTGATCTGGCGGCGCTTTAGGAATGTGTGAGGAGTGGTGGCGTGGGTGGGAAGGGGGGGGGAGGAGGGGGGTATGCCATTTGATTTCGGGGGGGGCCCGGGCCCCCCCGGGCCCCCCCCTGGGTACGTGCCTGGGTTCTACTGTACCATGTTTTAATGTTAGCAAATCAAATAACATTTTTACACAAGTTTAACCGAGCTTTAAATTCATTGCATCTTAGGTCAATGACACCAATGGCATACTGTTTGTAGTCTGACAGACTATTTTTGAAATGCAATTAGCCAAGTTCAATTACGAAAAAAATTTAATATTTATGTTAGGGTGCCAGTCAATGGAAAAGTTGTAGTACAGCAAGCTCAGGAATATCTCCAAAAAATTGTTTCCATAACGTTAGTAAATAGCAGCTCTTCTTTATTTTTTTTTGGGGGGGGGGGTGAGGGTTCTGAAGAAAGACAGTGAGTGAGTGAAAAAAAAAAAAACATGACGTCACTGGGCACCTGTACATGTGGTTTGCAGCATTATCAGCCTTGCGTACAGAGAACAAAGCCTGCATGCTCATTGTAAAAGAAGCCTATGAGTGTGTCTGGATCCACTTTCAGTGCCAGCTTATCACTCATTTTGGACTTCAGTGAATTTCCATCAACACAAAACCCCCTGCTGGTGTGGCCAGGGCTATTTACTTTTACAAAATATATGCAACATTGTTTCTTTGGAAACATGGTTAAGAGAGGTGCAAAGCAGACATTGAAAATTTTGCATAATTGAACTTAGCTAATTATCTAATTGTCCTTATAAAAAGATGCTGCTAGAACCCATCTTGCAATGAATGTCACTGTTAATACAATTAGCATCAAAGCAATGTAGTGAGGCTAGCTTAGCAGGACTCTTTGAGGAACTATCAGACATTGTTTAGGATATCATTGGCCTTAGCGAGATTAGAAGAACTGGTGAGACTTATACATTGCTAAATAATGGCCATGTCATCTGCTATAGAGGTCTCCTTGATAAGAAGCAATATAGATTCCTAATCCATAAGGACATAGTGGGCAACATTGATGAATTCTACAGCATTATAGAGAGGGTAGCAGCAGTCATAATCAAACTTAATAAGAGGTATAGATTAAAGGTAGTACAAGCCTACACTCCAACATCCAGTCACGACGAGAAAAGTGCAAACTCGGTATACAGTAGTACTGGGTGACTTAATTCCAAAAGTGGGAAAAACGCAGGCAGGTGAAGAGGCAATGGGAAACTACGGTGTCTATTCCAGAAACGCTAGAGGAGAGATGCTGGTAGAATTCGCACAAAGGAATAAGTTGAGAATAATGAAAACCTTTTTTCAGGAAACAGCAACAGAAAGTGGACCTGGAAGAGCACTAATGGTGAAACAAAAAATGAAATTGATTTCTTACTTTCTACCAATCCCAGCATAGTGCAGGATGTAGAAGCGATAGATAGGGTAAAGTGCAGTGATCATAGGTTAGTGAGGGCTAAGATTCACCTCATATTGAAGAGAGAAAGAGTAAGATAGGTCAAGAAGGAACAGGTCAACCTAGAGGCAGTAAGGGTAAAAGCAGACAAATTTAGACTAGTACTCGCAAACAAATATGCAGCCTTAGAACAAAGAGATGATGATGACACAGAGGTGATGAATGAAACCGTAATGAGGCTGGTTTCAGAGGCAGCAATTGAAGTGGGAGGCAAGGCACCAAGACAACCAGTAGGCAAGCTGTTCCAAATAACAAGGGGCCTAATATAGAAACAACAAAGATTGAAAGTGT
This sequence comes from Dermacentor albipictus, assembly GCF_038994185.2. Lineage (NCBI taxonomy): Eukaryota > Metazoa > Arthropoda > Arachnida > Ixodida > Ixodidae > Dermacentor > Dermacentor albipictus. Next base: position 174,898,108 of record NC_091823.1, read on the forward strand.
CCACCTCAAGAGATTCTCGGAACTGTCAAAACTGATCAACAAGGCGAAAATAAGTGATATTCGAAACTATAACGTGTGAAAGACTGAAGAAGCCGTAAGAAATGGACGCAGCCTGAAATCAGTGAGACACCCACCATGGTTGCTCAGTGGCTATGGTGTTGGGCTGCTGAGCACGAGGTCGCGGGATCGAATCTCGGCCACGGCGGCCGCATTTCGATGGGGGCGAAATGCGAAAACACCCGTGTGCTTAGATTTAGGTGCACGTTAAAGAACCCCAGGTGGTCAAAATTTCCGGAGTCCTCCACTACGGCGTGCCTCATAATCAGAAAGTGGTTTTGGCACGTAAAACCCCAAATATTATTATTATTAAATCAGTGAGAAGGAAACTTAAAATAGGACAAACCAAGATGTAGCACTGAAGGATAAGCAGGGTAATGTCATCAGCAATCTCGAAGGTATAATAAAAGCAGCAGAAGAATTCTATACTGACTTGTACAGGGCCCGTCCAGAGGAGTCAGGAGTACTCCATTCAAAACAATAATGAACAGGATACGAAAACTACTCCTATAACTAGTGATGAGGTCAGAAGGGCCTTGCAAGACATGAAAGGGGGAAAAGCGGCAGAAAAAGATGGAATAACAGTCGATTTAATCAAAGATGGAAGAGACATAATGCTAGAAAAACTGGCGGCTCTCTATATGAAGTGCCTATCGACTGCAAAGGTCCAAGATAACTGGAATAATGCAAACATTATAGTAATCCACAAAAAGGGAGACGTTAAAGAACTGAAAAATTATAGGCCCATTATCTTACTTCCAGTATTACATAAAATATATACCAAAATAATCTCCAACAGAATAAGGACAACACTGGGCTTTAGTCAACCAAAGGAACAGGCTGGCTTCAGGAAGGGATACTCTACCATGGATCACATCCATATCATTAATCAGGTTATCAAAAAATCCGCAGAGAAGAATAAGCCTCTCTATATGGCTTTCATAGATTACGAAAAAGCATTTAATTTAGTAGAGATACCAGCAGTCATAGAGGCATTGTGTAATCAAGGAGTACAGACCGCTTACGTAAATACCCTGGAAAATATCTACAGAGAATCAGCAGCCACCTTAATTATACGCAAGAAAAGTAGGAAGATACCTATAAAGAAAGGGGTCAGACAGGGAGACACAATCTCTCCAATGCTATTCGCTGCGTGCTTAGATGTATTCAAGCTATTAAACTGGGAAGGCTTAGGAGTAAAGATCGACGGCAAATATCTCAGCAACCTTTGGTTTGCCGATGACATTGTTCTATTCAACAACAATGCAGACGAGTTACAACAAATGATTGAGGACCTCAACAGAGAGTGTAAGAGTGGGATTGAAGACAAAGATAATGATAATGATGAGTGGGATGTGCAGAAGACAAAGATAATGATAATTAGCCGGGCAAAGGAACAAGAGATCAGGATGGCCAGTCAGCATCTAGATTCTGTGAAGGACTGCTTTTACCTAGGTCAACTATCCACAGGGATCCCTGACCATGAGAAGGAAATTCACAGAAGAATAAAAATGGGTTGAATCGCATAGGGTAGAATCGTGAGCTCCTGACTGGAAGTTTACTGTTATCACTGAAAAGGAAGGTAGCCAGTTTCACAGCGCTAAAACTGTTGCTTTCACTTGTTGTAGGTGAGGAACGTGCGTGTGACCCTGTGAGACGCCCGTCAGTCGCTGCTACAATCGGCTGATTGCGCAAGCACCGGCCGACTGCCACCCATCGAGCACAAAAGCTGCTGCCTCGTGTCCTGGACTCATATCACCTTGCGTCGTGGGAGCCATCGTCGTGCAATCCCGCGCAGGTGATACCGGCACGCACCGCAGCGCCCTCAAGCCAAGTATAAGAAGCCTCAGCGGCAAACGTCAAACAGGATTTGCAGCCAGTTTCACAGCGCTAAAACTGTTGCTTCCACTCGTTGTAGGCGAGTCTGCAGCGCTTTGGCGCATTTTGTGATCCCTATTTGGCTGCAAACCCCAATTGAAGTTGTGTAAGATTTTTTGAACAGAGATGGGCATTGATCTATGTAGCTACCGCGCCAGGATCGGCTGTTACGTCGCGCTTAGTAGAGTCACTAAATCGTGCTCACCCGTGTGGCTATGGCCAGCATCGGTGTGTCGGACATCGAAGGCTGGGGTACAATTGTTCGTAGTTTTGTTCTGTGTCGCGCACCTGACCATCTGTGCAGGGGACGTCGAGACAAACCCAGGTCGTGACAAGGTAGATCAAATTATGAATTTTCTCAAAGAACTTTCTGCGGCTAATGAAAAATCTCAGAAAGACATGTGCGTCAAACTCAAGGACATCCAGTCGAATATTACAAATGTCAAAAGACGGTTGTCACAAATTGAACAGCGCCTAGAAACAGTTGACAGCGTTCACAAAGATGTATCCACAGTGGGGATGCTTGTGCAGGAAACTCGGGATCAGGTTCGAACCATCGAACTTAAACAAATTGAACAAGCCAATCTTGCCGTGGATGATCTGAACAACCAAATGCGGCGGAACAACCTTATATTCAAGGGCATTCTCGAGGAAAGAACTGAGAAGCGGAATGTCACGGAAAAATTAATTACAGAGTTTATAACGAATACATTCGACATTCAGCCTAGTGGTATTGAAAGGGCTCATAGACTGGGACAGGAAAAGGCGGGATATAATCGCCCCATAATAGTTAAGTTTTTGAACTTTAAGGATAAAAACAATATCCTGAGGAATGCATTCAAGCTTAAAGACGTTGCATCTGCTCGAGTATGGGTAGAAGAAGACATTTCACCGCGCTTGCGGCAGATCAGAAATAAACTCCGCAATTTTGCTTGGACTAACCGCCAACCCAACGATAAATTCGAGCTAGTTTTTGATAAACTAATTCTTGCCAATAAGCACTATACGTTTGATTCCTCGGCCAATAAGGTGGTAGTTTTCCCACACCACCAGACACATAGAACAAACGAATGAACCTGAAAGAACCCATCCGAATAACACCTTGTCAATAATAGTATCAAATTTCCGAAGTCTGTTAAACAAACAAGATCATCTGCAAGCCTTTATTGAATGCTGTTCCGTGGACATAGTCCTTGGTACCGAAACTTGCTTTGCTCTGATGTAGCTGACAGCGAACTATTGCTTTCGAATAGTTTTTCCTTGTTTAGAAAAGACAGAAGCACATCTCGAGGTGGTGGCGTCATAATTGCTGTAAATAAGTTCAGTGCGCATCTTGTCGACACTTTTTTCGTCCTGGAAATATTGTGGATCGCACTCCGTTTATCGCCGTCTGTAACTTGCGTTATCGGGGTTTGCTATCGGCCACCCAGTTCTTCAGCTGACTTTGTTGAATGCCTTCATGATTCTTTAAGCATTATTCAAAGCAACTATCCGTCATCGGAAATAATACTTGCAGGTGACTTTAACTATCCCGGAATTGATTGGCCGGCATGCAAACCCGTCGAGGGCGCAAGAAGGCATGAATATAGGCAGTTTCTTGATGTTCTTTCTTTGTTTAGTTTGAGCCAAATGGTATCATGTCCCACACGTGGTGATTCAGTTCTAGATCTTGTACTGACTAACAGATCCACAAAGTATGCATGTACGCGTCCTTGACTGCATGAGTGACCACAATGTTATCCACTGCGAGTACACCATAAAATATGAAAAACCTCGTAATGCAAAGAAAACCATATACGATTACAACAGAGGGGATGTATGCGGACTAAATAACGACCTACTAACATTTTCTACGCAGTTTTTATTGACCTTTTCCGAGCGTGATACAAACGAAAATTGGCAGATCTTTCAAAGGACGCTCACTGAATTGAAGGAAAGATATATTCCAAGAATTACTATCATATTTTCAAACAAAAACATGTGGTTTACAACACATGTTAAGCGGTGCATTAATAAGAAGAAATGAATGTATTCAAGGGCAAAGCTTTCGACCTCTGCCGACGACTGGGAACGCTATCTCGAACAGGCGAGACTTTGCAAAGCAGAAATTGAAGCAGCGGAGGAAAAATTTTGCAACTACGACTTATCACAAATGTTAAAAAACAACTGTAAAAAATTTGGGGAAGTACTAAATCCGAAACCATCATCATCATCCCTTGTGTCGATAATGAAAGATGGTGAGCCTCTTCCGCAGTCCGATGTTGCGGAAGAATTAAACACTTTTTTCTGCTCGATTTTCACATCAGAAGAACCAGTGCCACCAGATCTGAACTTTATCAGCTTAAATACTTCAATGAATGACCTCACAATCACTCGCGAAGGTGTAGAAGCTGCTATAGATCGTCTACCAGTCAATTCGGCACCCGGACCAGATGACATTTGCACAAAATTGCTAAAACTTACAAAACCAGCTATATCACGTCTCTTGGTTGCTATTTTTCAACAGTCAGTTAATACAGGATGCGTGCCTGACGCCTGGAGGTGTGCACGCGTGATCCCCATTTTTAAATCTGGTGATCCCTCCTTAGTCTCAAACTACAGGCCCATATCATTAACAAGCATCTGTTGTAAATTACTAGAGCACATCATATCATCCAACGTCATGAAATTTCTATCAGATCACAATTTCTTCGCTAGCTATCAGCATGGTTTCCTTCGTGGTCGTTCCTGTGAAACCCAACTATTCGAATTGATAACTGACCTCCACGAAGCCGTTCATGGTGGACTAAAGATAGATGCTATATTTATTGATTTTGGAAAAGCATTTGACAAAGTTCCGCACATCCGCTTATTAATGAAGCTAACGAATCTTAACATAAACAATAGGATTACAAATTGGATAGCTAATTTTTTAACCAACCGAAGTCAATCAGTCTACGTGAATGGGTACTCATCTTCACTTTCACATGTAAAATCCGGTGTACAGCAGGGTTCGGTCCTGGGTCCAATATTATTTCTGATCTATATTAACGACATAGGAAACACTTTATCTTCTACCATAAGGTTATTCGCAGACGACTGTATCATCTACAGACAAATTAGTAACGCGGAATACAAGAACTCATTACAGGTAGACCTCGACAAACTCGCATTTTGGTGTTGCCAGTGGCAAATGGAAATTAACGTTTCTAAAACTAAGGCCATGACACTCACGAGAACACATAATCCAGAATTAAGCTATTACACGATTCAGGGAATCCCTGTTGAGAAAGTATCCACATTTAAATATCTCGGAGTTCATTTATCCTCTGATTTATCTTGGAACGAGCACATTAATACCATAACCAGTAAGGCATCCAAAACACTCGACTTCATTAAACGCAACTTATACTTGGCGAACTCTGCTACTAAGTTATTGGCATACACTACGCTTGTTCGTTCAAAGGTAGAGTACGCATCCATTATTTGGAATCCGCATCAGACCTATCTGATCGATCGGCTCGAAGCATTACACAATAAAGCAGCAAGATATATCACAAAAAAGTACTTGCGAAACTACAGTGTTACGGACATCAAGGAATCACTTCCATTGCCCTCTCTTCAAAACTGCCGACTAATAACATTGTTATCACATTTTCACACGCTTTATCATTCTAGATCCCCGTTCCGTGAATCTTACATCAATGCAGCTCATACTATTTTTCAGCGTTTTGATCACCCATTTAAAGTGCAACCCCTTTTTGCTCGCACTAATCTGTACCGTCATTCCCCATTACTTTCAGCAATATATCATTGGAATAGACTACCGAGGGACATTGTATCTGCCATTAACCATGGTATTTTTGTTAACAAGTTGAAGGTTTTCCTAAATGTGTGATTATTTCTGTGTTGAGTGACTACTCGCGTATGTTATTCTTTCTGTATATAATCATGTCACTGTCACTATATCTTACCAATGTTCTTTTTCTACACGTTCATAATTGTAACTGGCTCCGCCCCCCTATGTAATGCCCGAATGGGCCTTTAGGGTATATGAATAAATAAATAAAATACAAGCAGTGCATTTTACCGGTGCTGACATATGGGGCAGAGACTTGGAGACTGACAAAGAAGCTTGAGAACAAGTTAAGGACCACACAAAGAGCGATGAAACGAAGAATGCTAGGCATAACTTTAAAAGACAGAAAGAGAGCAGTTTGGATCAGAGAGAAAACGGGTATAGACAATATTGTAATTGACACTAAGAGAAAAAAATGGTGCTTGGCAGCGCAGATTAGATAACCATTGGACCATTAGGGTGACAGAATAGGTACCAAGAGTAGGGAAGCACAGTAGAGGACGGCAGAAGACTAGGTGGTGCGATGAAATTGGGAAATTTGCGGGTGCTAGTTGGAATAAGTTGGCGCAGGACAGGGGTAATTGGAGATTGCAGGGAGAGGCCTTTGTCCTGCAGTGGACATAAAATAGGCTGATGACGATGATGACTGTAGTGACACCACATTTCCACTGCCAAAATACACCATGTAGTATGTGGTGCACATGCAGTCGTACGTAGTCTTCTTCGAGCTCCCGGTGTTGCTTGTGGCATGGGCCACTTTGGTCAATGTGCAGCTGAAACAAAGCAAACACGGCAATGTACAGATGAAACGGAGCAAACGTTGAAGCAGGAAGTTGTAATTGGTAATTGGTGTTTTACAGAGGAAACTGAATCTATCCGTTAGAAGTGTCAAACATACATGCCGAATTGGCAAATCTTCTTCAAACAGCCCAAGGCCCGTCATTCTGCACCTCGGAAGCCGCAGTGAAAAAAGGAGCTTCCCGTGCAAGCGCTATAAGTAGGGGCACATATATATTTATCAATGTGGACTTTTCACGCTATGTAAGAAGGGAAAGACAGTGCCTGTGGAACATCTTCGTCGAAAACATAAAAAGAAAACAGAAGGTTGCACTTATGTTTTATAAAATAAAGATAAACGGTATCATGTACGCGTGGGATGACGCTACTATCACAAACCAAGGGGTTGTAGTGGAGCGTCAGACAATAGGACCAGCTCAACAGGTTCTTACAACGGACTAGTGCGTGCAGCGCTTGCACCGACCTTTAGCGTCTACACGTAGCATCGTTGGTGGGCGTTACACTACAAACGCTGTCGGGTTACTGAGGGCATGACTGATGCTGATGGAAAAACCACTGTTTCTGAGGATTTAGATGACTGACGTGCATGCCGTCGCAAGCTTCAGCTATTGAATATGAACGTATGCAGCATTATTGGCAAGGTTGTAGACTTGGAGCATGTTCTCAATGAGCATCACCAAGATGTTGTTTGCAACAGAAACGTGGTTACATGATGGTATCATTGATTGTGAAACATGCCCTTCATGATATAACGTGATCAGAAATGAGTGTAGTACTAAAGGGGGAGGCATTGACATTTTTGTGGATAAAAGCCTTAAATACACGGTTCAATACAAACCATTTGACATTAAAGCGATTTGTTGTAAAATTCTTGGAAGCCCCAACTTGACTGGAGAGGGGTTTACCACGCTTCAGGAAGCACTGCCACCACCAGTGCTTCCTGAAGAATATGTTTTTGTAAGGTTTACGTGTACGCAATGAAGATGTTGTCACGGCGGGAAATTTCAAAATGCAGGAATTTGTTCTAAAATCTCCGGGTGATATGTTCTTGGAAGTAGCATGGTATTTTATTACTTATAAAGATAGTAATCACAGCTGATATCGTCATATGGGTTTGCACACTAATATCAATGTTGCTTAGCTTAAATGGGACCAAATGGATCCAGGTATGCGAGATCATGAAGCAGGCTTAGCAATTATAGAGATGTGCTTTCTCATAGACTCACACAGGTAGTACATGACTTTATTAGGGTCTGTGGTAATAGCAAATCAGTTCTTGACCTCTTCCTTTTAAGCCGCAGCACTGCATCTAGACCCCATAGAGTTGACATTCTGCCCAGAATCTCGTATCACTCAAGTGGATGTTTAACTTTAAAATGAATTCTTTTTCAATGACACCCAGACCTGTTTCATACCACAGAGTTTAATGAAGCTGATAATATTGCTACGGGATAGTATTTCCAATGACGAAGAGCCGAGCAGTAAGAAGATGACGACGACGATTGGAAGCTAGCGCGGGCTGTTGCCTCTTGGCCAACTGCGGCGTATTGCCTTGTAAATAAACTTGTAAATAGCTTTTCGTCGGTGTCTTCCTACGTAACAATATTGCCATAATAGCTGAATTAGCCTTCAGGTTTGAGCAGTTTGAGGAGCTAGGTGAGGATGAATCTGTATATATCAATGAGTTGTGGCTAAGCTTTAAAAGAACAGTTCACAGATGTCTAAGGTTCTATGTCACTTTCAAATTCAAAAGAACACGAATGCACAGCCCATGAATTACGATAGAGATTTTACAATTGAAAAGTGGCAAGACATAGGTCACAATATAAGCGTACGCATGATTCCACTCTTCATCATATATATTGAACCTAAGCAAAAAGCTCAAATTAATGGTGAAGGAATCCAGGGACAAGTTCTACGGTGTTTTAATGATACCTTTCTACCCAAATCACCACAAGCTTGCCATGGTTGCCGAGTGGCTATGGTGTTAGGCCGCTAAGCCAAGGTTGCGGGATCAAATCCTGGCCATAGAAACAGCATTTCGATAGGGGCGAAACACGAACACACCCATGTACTTATAGATTTAGGTGCGCGTTAAGGAACCACACGTGGTCCAAATTATTCTATTGCGGAATATAACACTACGGTATGCCTCATAATCAGATCATGGTTTTGGCACGTAAAACACCATAATTGGATTTTTTTTTTAGCACTACAAAAGATTTGGAGGCATTTGGCTCCAACTAAGAAGGCAATCACTAAATAAGCACAGTACAGAGACATTGAAGATAATAAATTTTTTGCGAGTGCCCTCAGTGCTGATGATGGAGAGCAGCTGCACGTTGAGTTGTAACAGGAGCTCCCAGTTGCAGAGGAGCTGCTGTTGACCTACGAAGGAATATTAGGCCTACTGCTCGATCAAAATATAAAGAAATCAACGGCCCGGATGAGACACGAAGTTTTTAGAGGTACGCTGAATGGACTGCCAACTTGCTGTAAGGTGGTGGAACACAATTTCTGAACACGTTCGACAGTATTTTGTCTCAGAACAAAATTATCAGCAGCCATCAACACGGTTTGCATGAGGGTTCATCAACGGTAACGCAATTATTCGGAAGTATGCATGAATTTTGTAGTTCTCGATGGTGAGGGACAGATAGATCTGCCATTTCTAGACTTCAAGAAGGCTTTCAACAAGGTAAATCATAGGAAACTGCTCATTAAATTAAAGGCTATTTTAGGAGATACAACTGTAGTTAAATGGGTGGAGGACTTTCTTACTCATCGCTGACAATTTCAGTATTGATGATAATAGGTCAGAAGTTTGTGATGCAAGATCAGGGGTGCCACAGGAACCAGTCCTTGGGTCTGTGTTGTTCCTGGTCTACATTAATAACCTGATCGAAAAATTGTTTATTATGGTAAGGTTATTCGTAGATGACTGGATCATATACACAGATGTGAAATCGATTAATGACCAAGTACTCTTAAATAACTTCCTAGGAAAAGTACTCCAGTGGCACGATACCTGGCAGATGTCTTTCATCACAGTAAAGACACTATGTATGACCATCACACGGAAGCATGAACCATTTATGTACAGATTACAAGGTGAACTACTTCATCGCGTAACAGAGTACAAGTACTTAGGAATTTTAATAACATCTGACCTTAGTTGGACACCACACATTAAAGAAGTAGTAGAGACAGTCAACCAGAGATTAGGTTATATTTCATGGGTCCTTAAACATGCTTCCCCAGCCACAAGATTGATTGCTTATAAATGCTTGTGCAACCAATTTTAGACAATGCATATGAGGTGTGGGACCCGTATGCAAAAGACTCTGTAAACTGGAGCAAGTGCAAAGAAGTGCATTATGGTTTATTTTTTCCCGATATTGGAGGCAAGACGCCGCAACTCCTCTCTAGGTGAATGCAAGTCTCCCTCTACTTAGTGTAAGGAGAGAAATGGTTTGGCCTTTTCTACTCAATCATTAATCGGTTACTTGTTGATAAGACCCATTACATAAAAGTAAATCAAAGGCTCATATTGAATAAAATAAACGTAGCAGCCATGTTAAGGAAGAATGCTTTTACAAAAATTGCTACAAATATTTTTTTTCTCTACAAAATGTGATAGCAATTGTTTTCCTGCAAACATCATAAGTGCAAGAACATGTGAGCGGTTTTTTGTACTTGTGTTTGAGCATTTTCAATAATAGGCATATATTGTTGCATTGCTATATTAATGTTCTGTTCACTGTTTATTGTACGTTATTGTATCTGCTTCCACTACTGTGTTGGTCCTGATGTAAACCGACAGTATCTGTAAATAAAATAAATGAAGTAGTACAGCTGAGGCAGAATCTTGGAGATTACTTCTGAGGAACAGCAGATGGATGCAATTAGGTGTAATGCTAATCACATTGGTGACGAGTCACCTGCTTCCTTCCGCTTCATGCTCCCACAGCTGCTAGCAAATGAAAGCAGCAGTAAACCAAGTTGGCATGAAAGAGGCTCATTAAAGAGCGGTACATACCAAGTGTCACATACCCAGGGGCCCAAGTTGGTGCAACAGTTGGTTTCAAATGTGGTTCTGTCAGCACAGTCACTGGGTGTACCCACTAGACCATGGACTAGCCAGTGAACCAAGCTGGCAGAAATATGGTCATATACAGACAAACAGAGAGACATACCGTAAACTGCGTAAAGTTGGCAACGAATGCTCATTTCATTAACAATCTCAGCAACTCAGGATGACTACTAACAATACGCTGGTCTAGACCTAAGATGAACCACTTTCCTACAAATCTTGGTTCAACATTTCGTATACAGGGTGTCCCACGCAACTTGAGCCGATTTTAAAAATGAAAGGTGCGTCGGAAGCGAATTGAACCAACACAGACTATTCACAGTGGCCTATAGTAACTCGGGCAATATTTTGTTTTTCTATAACTCGCTCATTAAGTTTAATAACCAAACTTGTCAATCATTGGCTGAGCAACCCAAGTATGATATGCAGATTTGTAGAGCGACTTCAGAAACCACCAATCGAGTTGTTTCCTGTACGATGCATCTCATGTAGTCTGTTTTTCCGGATTGCAAAGAATGAAAGCGAAATATGAAAAAAGCCATGCGACAGAGCGCTGGTGCAGTGGTATTGCGCTGTTCTCAAGCGTGCACGACAGTACTGGAGGAGGAATGATGCATGCGCAGAGCACCGAAGAAAAGAGAACAGCAGCAGACCAGCGTGCCAGAGGTTGAGTACAAATCACCATGACAGACAGGAGTGTGCCGACAATGTAGTGGCTAATGGAAGTGTGTGCTGTTATCCAGCATGAACAGGCGCCCATTTCCTACATTGAAAACAACACTATCAGTATGTCACTTCCAAAACAATGCCGACGTGGAGCAGGCTGTGCGACAATTCCTCGCATTAGCCCTTGTGCCAATAAACTCCAATCATCATCAATTCCTTGCATTGCAGGGCATCGAGTTTTACCAGAATGGTTTCTTCAAACTGATTGCATGCTACGACAAATGTCTCAATGTCAGTGGTGACTATGTCGAAAAATAGTGTAAGGTGTATAGTTCATGATGCCATGATGTATTTTTTTTTTTTGGCAATAAGGTTTCCATAAAAATAAATGACAAGACTTACTTACGGAACGTACCTCCTAGATGCTGCATCTAACTGGTGCAGCACATGGCTCATGAAATTGACTCTAACAAGTGCAAAGCTCTGACCAAAACACAAACTGCCACTATTTTCCACCTTATCTCCTCAATACCAGTTCTGGAATGTTTCTTCTAGCACTAACTTGCATCTCAATGGACATGACTCATTATCAGTACAATATTGCGACTGCTTGCTAGGCTACGTTTTTCATAACTTCTCTTATGCTCCTCCTAAATTACTACTCTACAAAATTCTTATGGCTCCCATGTGGCATCCATTTTCCAACACACTTGTTAAAATTGTTCAGAATAATTTGCGACAGATTTCTTGCTAACTATAGCAGTGCACAGCTAGTGTCACCTGTTCAAAGTATTCTAGAACCACCTTGACCTACCACGAACATTATAAGCCATCTTTATTTCACACACCACTGTCTTTGATCCAGTTTCCCTACATTCTTCCATTCCTTCATGCATTGACCACAGCAGCAAGGTCAGCATCAACATGTTGCACAAATGAAATTGCCTTCCTGGATCGGCCTCCTCTATGCAAAACATTATTTGCATTTGCACATTATTAATCATACAACCAGAAATTTTGTCATTCCTGTACTTCTGAGCTGTCACATTCCACCCTGCAATGCCTTCAGAACTTGAGGACACTAATAAATGAAAGAGTTAAAAAGCAGAGATCGATTATAATGAAAACAAATCTCAGGTGCAAATTCAAGAACATGATGCCCCATCACTACATTACTGAGAAGACTCAGTAGAAATGAAGGGTTCAAATTTAAGTAACGCACTCTACGAAGCAGACACGAAAGCCAAGGAGAACTCTTGACAAAAATTTCATTTTTTGTTTAATGAAACAGTTTATTTATGGTTCCGGAATACTAAACTTGTGCCTGTTCATATAGATGGCAACATAATGAATGAAAGAAAACATAACATTATGCCATAACACGATGCTGGTGGTAAGTGAATGCAAACTGTTTTATAGACCAACCATCTCGTTGGCAAAACTAAGCACACCATAGAAAGGACAAAGAAAGACACACATGGTGCTGTGTGCATCTTTGCTTTTCCTTCTGTGTCAACATGTGCTGCGCTGCACTTAGTTTTACCACAAAATACCAGCTCGCCCAAGCTTACCCCAATGTTACCGCTTCTTCTTACCACCACCTTTCTTTCTGGCTTTGCTATTTTCAGCAGGTGCTGCAAGCTCATTGCAGCCAGCTTGCAAAGCTGCGGCTAGCTGAGCCAGCACACCCAAGAATGCTTCTTCCTGGCCGCACTGCGCAACCTTGGCACTTGTCCCATTGTTGGAGCTGCTGGCTCCACTGCTAGACACAACAGGGGCAAACTGTCCAGGTGTTGAAGCCCCAGTCTTTGATTTGGCACAGCTAGTCTTTTTAGACTGGTCTTTGGCACCAGATGCACGGCTTTCCACAGGCGGAGAAATGGCACTACCGCAACATTTACTAGTTACTGCAGCACGCCCAGGGCAGTGCGCCTTGCGTGTTGGACCATGTGCAGCTTCTTGAGGAGTGGATGACCACTGGCTTAGTGCCGCCGCAGTAGATTGCTTGCCAGATGGCCGGCTGCTCGGCACTGTGGTGGCACAATGCGTCGGCATAACTTTTCCAGAAGCCAGAGTGCTACCGCAGCAGAGCTGTCCTTTTGGCGTAACTTTTGTGGTGGTCGCACACGGTTGTGCAGTTGTCTTTTTCTGGCATGTCGACCCCTTGCCAGCTTGAACCTTTCCATGATGAGGCAAGTTGTTGCACCCTGATGGAAGCAACCTTGCTTCCAATGCCACTGATGAACCTTTGCGTTTTCCTTTGTCAACTGTGAGCGGCGGAGCAGCCAGGAACACAGACGGCACAAAAGCCACCTTTGTCTTGTTTTCCAGTGCTTGTTTTGCAGGGCGTTGCACCGATATGAGTGGCGACTTTGTTTTTGAAGTTGCTGGTGCAGCTTCCAGTTTTGCTTTGTTGTGATCAGATGATGAAGGGGCCAGGGATACCGATGGTACAAGAGCCACTTGCCCCTTCTCTTTCTTCTTCGACAGAGACTGCTGTGTGCGACGTCGCCGCACTTTTCTGGCACGGGGCCGCAGATCTGTGTACTCCGCGCGCACCAACTGCCTCGCAAAGGGGCGGGATGTCACATTCGGCGCGGTGAGCGCCGCCTCCACCCGACGTTCCTGCTTCCAGACGCGACAGCGCCGGTCCGTCATGGCGTGCGGCCGGCCACAGTTTCCGCACTTTGGTTCAGAAGTGCACGAGTCCAACGGGTGGTCGCCGCTTCTGGCGCAGCGCATGCACCGCGACGGGTGCAGGCACGACGCTGTCGCGTGGTTGAAGCGACCACAGTTGGTGCACTGCAGTGGCCGTGGACGGTTCGGCTTGACGTCCAGTTGCACGCACCAAATGTCTCCTTTCACGACGACGTCCGGCGGCGGAGACGGTGCATCAAAGCGCAGTAGCATGCTGCAGCCCAGCTCCGTAGGGTGCGAACTGGCCACGGGCACACAGGACACGATCTCGCTCTCGGCCATCTCTTCGGCAGTCAAGCGACCCTTGACGTTGTAGTGATCGTAGATGACGCCAGAACTAGTGCCTGGACGAGCAGCGAGTTCGCGGCCGACAACGTCGAGACCGCAGATGCTGTCGGTAGCCAACAGGGCCAGGACCGCAGAGCGCTCGACGCCGTCCACGGCCACCACGTTGCGTTGGAAGTTGACACGCACCGCCGCGACACCTCCGACGTCCTCAAACTCTTTCACAATCGCCGGGCGAGGAAGAACCCGGAAAGACACGGTGCGGTCTTTGGGCCGGTACAGGACGGTGCCTGCTATGTTGGCAGGCGCCCCACCGTCATCGTGGCACTTTAATCGTCGTTTGCGCGCTTGGCTTCTGCGCTTGAGGTGGTCCTGGCGTATCGCTTCACGTTTCTCAGAAGCCCGACGCCGCGCACTGGCTCTGTCGGCGCTGTCCTGATTGACGCCGTCTGCGCTACCACTTACACGCCCTTCGCCTGTAGTGTGCCCTATGGGGCAGCCGTCCTTGGCCCCTTTGTTTTCGACAGCCAACGACGTGTCAAGTGGTCCCGCCTTCGTAGACTCGGTTGACTCCAACACTGCTGCACCGATTTCATCATGAACTGCATGCTGGCCGTTAGCGTCGTTGTGATGCGGCAATTTTTGTTTCACCGTCTCTACAAGCCGGCAGCCCTCGCGAAAAATTATTGTTCGCGGCGCAAGAGGGGGTGGTTCACACATTGGAGCAGCCACTTTTGAACCCGGCACCTGAGTCGCACCGCCACGTTCTTGTATCGGCCCGAAATCATGGCTCATGCCGACGAAGGGAACTTGTGCGGACACGACGGGGGCGGTTGCTTGCTTTTTTGAACGTTCAGAGGCTGGAACTAGGTACTTCCCTCTAGCCTTGGCTTGGGTTATGTTCAGCGGTCCCGACTGCATCTTCATTGATTCGGCATTACAGGTACTGCGGGAGCACTGCACGGGAGGATTTTCCACTTCAATTTCGAAGTCCGTCGGTGGCATAATTGTGCTCGCAGTATATATCGTCAGTCACCTAGCGCAGTTTTTCCGTCCTGGTTTTGACCACTGACTCAGAAATGTAGCGACATACAAGTTTTCTGCAGCGATAAGCGCACACCGTGACACAAACCTACTGGCAACGAGGTCGCAGTGTTGCCAGGGTCGGACAACCCGGCGTAGCCCAAAGCTAGAGAAACTGTAGCCCAAATGTAGCCAAACACAAAAAAAGAGCTAAACAAATTTGTAGCCAAATATAGCCAGTGTTCTTTTCAGTGTTATCTGTCGCGGTAAAATAAAGGCTAGTATGCTTCGCATCCTGGGCTTAACCTTAGCTAAGCCACAGCTAGTTTTTTTTTTTTTTTTTTGCGAGCAAGCGATTAATGTTTAATGTTAATGAACTACCATTTATAACATATTGAATAAGGTGCCAATGCGAAGGTTGTGGAATACACCGAGAAATGACCGATAACATACGAGTCTTGCGTGGTTTTCTTTTCCGACAAAGAATTTTGACTTCCCCCCCCCCCAAAAAAAAAGAAGAAAGAGCTTGTAGTTTCTTTTAAATCGTATTATTGGGCTTCATGTGCCAAAAGCGCGATCTGATTGAGGCACGCCGTAGTGGGGGACACAGGAAATCTGGTCCACCAGGAGTTCTTTAACATGCAACTAAACCTACGTACATGGGTGTATGGGTGTTCCGATGGGCCCATCGGAATGCGGGTGCCGTCGCCGGGATTCGATCCTGCGACCTCGTGCTTTGTAGTCCAACACAAGAGCCACTAAGGTCAGATGCAACTTACGTCTGCAGTGAAGCCCCGCCCACAGCCTCATAACTGCCAGCCACTGTTCGTCCTTCAAACTTCCCCTCTTACCTAAATAAGGCGGTAGCCGCATAAAATTTTAAGCACGTAATTCTATACATTTTGACTCGTCTATTATAGTGTAACGATGAAACCCTATTATATTGAACTGAAATAGAACAGTTCTTTCGCTGCAACTATTTACTGTCAAGTTTCACTTCAGTTGGCATTGAAATTTCATCAGTAAAACAGACTCAGCAGTGAAATGAACTGCACCATGGACTTTTGAAGAATGAAATCCTGACTCTACACATTGTCCATGTCTGTTGCACACATCACTTCCGACGATGAAACGACTCTTCCAGAACAGAAGATGTCCCGATATTAGGTACAATGCCATTTTGAAAACATAGCATGATGACTTTTGCTTCTGCGGTTGGCTAGCGGAGTAACACAACCCCACGCGGTCAGTGTGCCTTGGTTGCCAACTGCAGTTTTCTTTAAGTCCACACAGCACTTCCCCATGCCAGTAATATAAGTGGCCTCATACGCAAGTGTCGTCATCACTGCACTGTTAGCAAAAACGTAGAAACCTGGGGCATGGTCTTGTAACGGTTTGCTTTTCAAAACGTTAGATCTCGATACTTCACAATGGAGAGGTACCAAAGATGCGCACCAAAAACTGCCGACGCGGCAAGAAAGCTCGGTCGCTCATTCTCAGTGACCCAATTTGACGAGGTTTGCATAAAGATTGATGCAATTTTTGGTGTGCAGCATTGCCATGGTCACTGCAATTTTTAAAAAAATTATTTCACGGGCTTTGTATTCAAAAAAGCCTTCATGAATCCCAGGTTGTTTTAAATGTTGTCAGTCATTTGTCAAAATCATTCACGTTTTCATTGACATCTGATCGATGAGGTAACTTAAAAAATTTATTAAACGCGTTCCTGCACAATGAACGAGAAATATTCACAATGACCACCATGGACAACACCCATCAAGGTACAGTGAATGCTGTTCACGTAGTGATCTCGGGCCATTCTCAATTCTTGGCAACCTTCAGACAAAATAGCAGAATACCACAGAATGCAAAGTAACGTAATGCAAGTAACATTGCACGTTTGCCTATATATTTCGCATCACGTGCCAAGGAAAGGCTCAAAGATATTTCTGAAAACAGTAAAGGGATGAAAAGGTTCACTGGCTTTCCTATGCGTGTCATAGACCAACATCTTAAACAAGCTTGATTATTCGGGCTCATTCACGGTTGTGCCACAGCAACCATAAAGCTAATGTAAAACGGCAACCGATATTTCGTGCAACGAACAATGGTCGATTAAAATTTTTATCTGTGCAGGTCATGTCAATGAATGCAACTTTGGAAGTTTGTGGTTTCGTCAAACAATTATGTTCACAGCTAGGCCGTTAAGGATGACTAAATATGAAACTTTACATCCTTGGCTTGCTTTCTGCCCGATTTTGTGTGGAGTGGCCTAGCAGAAAATAGTGCAGCCTGCATGCAAATTTGAGTGAAGATTGTGGTAGCCAATAGAGTTTCATATTAGTATACCTAAAGGCAAATCTGGCGCTGCGATCGTTCAACCATCATGGGTATCATGGGAATGATGGGAAGTACAGGCTTCGGATTGGCATTCTGTTGACTGGCGAATTAGTGTACAAGTATTTTTTTAAAAGTTTCGGTTTCGCTCCAAGCGCAATTGCTATAACCTGCAGTTGTACAGTGCAACGCAAAGCTCTCTGCGCTTGTTATGTTGCTCGGAGTGGCGATAGCGCGCTGGGCCAGCGACTGGGACGATGCTTGTGTCGCGGTGTGGCGTCGAAGCCGTGACGAGAAAGCGGCGGCATCGTAAACGTTGAAAGAACATGTTTTGAGCGTTTAGACCTTTGCTTGTTAAGTGTGTTAGGTTGGCACTGTAGCGTTACGTGCTTTATGAAACTTCAGAATAGAACAAAGAAGGCACTACTGATACAAGACATATACAATTGTACTTCTAGTGGCTTGACAATCAAATTTTATTGAGGGCTTCATTATGTGCTCGTTTATGTGCTCATTGAAATGCGTGTTTTAGGGCTTTGAGAACACAAACTTACTTGTGGTAGGAAAGATAGCTGCTTCCTAGCTGTAGTCTAGTGTCGCACAATAGGTACCCGCAAAGCCACGCTGTAACGCTTCGGAAGCGGTACGCCAATATAAAATATGATGGAGCATACTCGTAGGAGGCCACTAGCGTCCTAGCTAGCACTGCAGCAGATGTACTTAAAAGTACCTGAAGACGTTCAGCAATTGTGACAGCCGACGCAACCTTTCGAAAGAGCGAGAGAGTTCGCAAGTGTCTGTCGTCTGCGACAAAAGTCTCGCGTTTGCAGCGAGCAGGCGTCGTAGCAGACGACACTTGTAGCATTCCGCTCAAGGGCGCAATGCTTTGTCACAATACAACATGTTTATTTCCAAAAATACTTGATGAGTATTTTTATATAAGTACATGCACGGTTGTTTTGCTGTTGCAAAAATGAATAAATAATTATTCTTCGGCGTTAAATTGGGAACAGAATCGCACAAGTATGCATACCCTGGTGTGTCCTTCCGACAAACCATAGTAAACCATGCTTCCATCTCAAAGTCATGCATAGATTATGTAGCGTGTTGTGCATTATATAACATACTGCAGAAATAGAATTAGATTTTACGCAATAATATTTGAGTATAGCGTTGTTTACTGCGCCAGAAGCAAACGCCACTAGTCTAAAGACCGAAGTCAATCCGAAGCCTGTACTTCCCATCATTCCCATGTAGGTTGAAGCGACGCTCATGAGAACCCCCGTAGACACTAGCGCCACATTTCCCTCTAGGGTATTTTTAGAAACTCTATGCTTGTGACCAAGAAGCTTCATCAAAGCAAGCAGGTCGTATGTCAGTGTGCCGCACTATCATCCTGGTAACCGGATGCGGTGCATGTGTGAAATAGACGTAGAACGTCACATGCACGGTGTTCGCCTATTAATCGATGCAGCTGTGCCAATAGGACATAAAATAACGAAACTGATGGGCTACACGTTGAGCAGACTTATGGCCTTATTCATTCAGCGTGGCTTTTCTTCCCGACTGCCACATGAAATGAGGGCAGTCTCAAATCTTTAGCTAATATAAGCAAACAAGCAATACTTTTGCAACATTTGTGATGCATTGTTTAGCACAAAAACGTCATCTTCTTGTGGCCTAATTACATTGCTGATTGCTTAGGCTTAGACTGCAGGGTTATGCTAGTCAAATTATGTCTATGACTGTGTGGTTGTCACTGAACAAGCACATCCTGCTAAATTTGGCAGCTTCATTCGAAATTAGTGTTATAGCACAGGTCGCTGCAGCACTTCCATCCCTGTTGAGTGCATCACTCGCCTGTTTCATAAAGTATATGTATTATCTGTGGATCACCATCACACTCATAACACTACAGAGCATTGACAAACCACCAGTACGAGGCCCAGTAGCGTGGCAATGTACATTTTATTGGTGAGCAACTTATGCGGTGAGGATGCAGGCCCCACCGACACTCTTCACTTTCTCCTCAGCCTGCCGGCTGAACCACTTCGCCTTGACAATGACCGGCTGCTTGGGAAGAACGCCCTTGCCCAGAAGCTTGTAGTAACCCTGCAAAAAACAGTTGTGGACATGCCATGTCTGTTCACTTAGGATTATTAAAAAACAGAGGCAGTTAAGGGGGGACACGGCTCTTTGCGGTGAAAAAAATCGCGAAAAAAATCGATTTTTTGAAAAAGGAATTTTCGATATCTACAGCTAATATTCCTTTAATTCACAAAGTTTCGAATCTCAGGGAAGAGTATTTTGTCCCCAATATCAATTTATAACATCACTATGAGCTGAATTCCGCGCAAAAACGGCCCTTGTTATCGCGGCGCGTAGCTCTTTTTCTACGCGCGCGATCGCAGCCATCTTGGTCTCGTTGGAAAGACGAGCCTTCCTTCTTTAATTTCCTGCCAAAAGTGACTCCGTCGGTACGCCAGTAAAGTTGAAATCCGGGGAGGAAAAAAAAAGCCCCAACGCGCGATCCGATTCGTTGACTAGCGCACGTGACCAAAAACGCGTGCTGTGGTTGGCTGCGCGAGGTTCCCATCGTCTGCTCCACCCTGCAGGCGACATGACTGCGCGTCTCCTAGGTTTGTTGGCACATGCCCAACGATGTACAATCCACCGGGAAAATTCGCCACGAGGCACAAGTTCGGCAAAAAAAAGAAGCGATCAGCTTATAACTTTCAAAAGCGCTTCATTCCTTCTGAAAGCATCGAGAGTAGCTCGCAGCCAACCGCAAATGATGCCGAAACCGCGGACGATGCCGAAGTAGGCCTAGCCAGCTCACAAATGAGTGACATCGTTACGGACAGCGGCCACGTTCGGCGTGACACTGCAATGTTGCAGCGTGCAGATTTGTTGCAGAGGGAGATCAATGCTCAAAAAAAACTTCGAGTTCTTGCGTCAACGTCAGCAACAAAGCGGGTGCTGGATTCGCTCACTCGCGCCGACGGCGTTGCAGCCGCGCCAGTCGACGCCGAGGCAGGCTTCGCTATCCTCAGTAGGACTCCGTGAACGCACTGATGTTGTTTGTCAAGTGCAAGGTGTGCGGCAGCAGCGTCGCAGGAGGCAAAAGCGAACGGTAATCTGGCCTCTCCATAAAGATCGTTATCACGTGCGCGTGTCGCGGCGATATCGCATCGGGGTGGAGCTCGACCCGCGTGAACGACAACCTTGCCGTGCGCGCGATGCAAGCCACCAGGAATCGGCGAACGGCGCTAAACAATGTTTTTGCCGCATTTGGGTGGCCGTGGTCAGAGCAACTACATTCCTGGTGGCTTTTAGCCACTTTCACTGCAAAATAATGCAAAATTATTTCTGTACTTTTGATTAAAAGTGAATGTAATCCTTTTTTTCTCGTTTTCTGAAAACACCGACTTTTCACTTGTACACAATGTAGGGTCAGATTTTAGAATTTATGCTTTAAAAGTTTTCAATTCTGCTTTAGATCAGACAGTAGGGTAGCCACAATTCGAACAGTAAAGATTGAATTGCTATGAAATTACCAATATTTGATATATCGAAATAGTATTCCTACCATTATGTTCCTTATGTTTTCTAGTACCCACGCATGTGCCAATACGAATTTCATAGCGCATTTTTTCCCCTATTATTTCTGCAAATTATGAACAATGAATTTTATCTTGAGAACTAAATGGGCTATTGCAAAAATAATTAGATATTTGAAATCAGCACAAAAGTCTTAAGAATGGAAAGTTTCATGAATATTGATGGAAAACATGAACATTATTTGAATTACAGTGTCCCTCCTTTAAGAAGTGAAAGTTTCATTCTTGCCTGGTTGGACCCCTTATCCTCCTTGATCAATTTAGTATTCAAGCATTTGCCGTAATCACCATGAACATGTCCTGAAATGTTTTTTCTCGTTTTCTCAAAACGACATTTTTGATGGTAGTGTAGCTTTGGAGTGACGATATCTCTGGTTCTACTCATCTTATTGCAATAATTCTTTTTTCGTCAGAAAGGTGGTCAAATTGGGAGCGCAGTAGCCCTAAAATGTGAACAAATATCACTACAGAAATTTTAAAAAAGTAATAGTTTCTCCAGGATTTCACTAATGCCTTCTGCTCACAAAAGTTTGACATGCTGTAACTTCGGCATAAATCAGTTTAGAACATTCATTCTTGTAGCACTGCAACCTCTGATCACTCAACACCATTTTGATGCGCCAGTCTCCTTCATTAACAGCCAGCATTATAGAGAGAACTTGCCTCCAAATTAGTCCATACAAAAAAACATGAATTGCTTATATTTTGAAAAGTACTTGTTGCATGGGAAAACCAATTGAATATTTGAAATCAGCATGTCAAAATACATAAGTGATGGAAGTTTTATAAAATTTGGCCACAAATAAAAAAAGAAAATTTAAGTGGGGTGTCCCCCCTTAAGGGGAGACACGGGTCTACAAATGACAAAAAATCACAAAAAAGTAAATTTTCTGAAAAGTGCATTTTCACTATGTTTATACATTTGAATTCCTCTGCGAAATCTAGAACCTAAATTTAATTTGGATATAATAATTTAAGAAAGCACTTATACGAACCAGGGTGGCTGCAGAATTAGCAAAAAATTGCCAAAAATGTTTGAACTTCGTGCCGTCGTCATTTGCGAACATGGTGGCCGGCGGGCGCCATTTTGAGCTTGTTTGGAAGCTGCTTTCTTTGTGCGTATTTTGCGCAGGTTCAAGATAGCGTAGGTGAGGAGGAACCGACGCTATCGCGTCATCTTTGCCCATGCCGCTCGCTCCTATCGGTCTGGCGCCGTTTGGGTGAAATTCTCGCGTGCCCGACAGACTGGTCGCTTTCATGTGCGCTGCGCGTTTCTCTGTGGTTTTATTGCGCCGCTGTGAACGTTTGTTCAGCCGCTCGCTTCTCGACAACGTTCGATACGGTGTCTTTTTCGCTGCCTGAATGGTTGGAGGAGATCGCCGTCTGAAGACTAATACGTGTCAAGCCTTCGGCAAGGCGCAAAGACGGCCGTGGAATGCGCGTCATGCACCTGGAGTTGCCGGTTGCTGGTCTGCCTGAAGATTCTGCTGGATCGAGTTCCAAGCTGCAACTCAGTGTGTCTAGCACCATCACTTCGTCGACCCACGCCTTGCGTGTTGGCACAGACCGTGTAGATACCGTTTTCTTCACGACCGAAGAAAGTAGCAAGCGTGCAGCGATCGCCGACAAGTTGAAAACGTGCCTGGCATCGCAGTCTGCAACAGAGCGAAAGTTTGAGCTGCTGGGTGTTGACACAAAAGAGGACAGCAACGAGAGCGAAACGGAATTTGCGATTGTGGATTTATCCATGGTACAATACTTTTTTTTACTTATGCCGTGTCCCGTGTGCGGCAGGAAAACACTAATGCTTTCGATAAACCCCGCCAAGGAGTATAAGCTCTGTGCCAAGCTTGTGCTGGAGTGCACACACATGTGGCATGCGTGAAAGGATCGTCGGAGGCTTCCCATGTCCAACAACGATCACACAAACAGAAATGCTTTGACAAACAAGCTTGCAAAGAGGCCCAAGCCAGCAACAGACTCTGCCTACAGTCTAGGCTTTTATAGGTCTAGGTGCGACCTGTGCTGAATGCACAATTGTGCGAGTGTGCAAGAAATTTTTTTTAAAATTTGAATTCTGGAATTTTACGCTCCAAACCCATCATATGATTCTGGATTAATTTTGACACTTTGGAAGCGCTACAACACAAGCACATGAACTTTTTTGAATTTCAGCTCCATTGAAATGTGGCAACCACTACTGGGATTTGATTCAGATTTTTTGTTGTAGCCATAAACTTTGTGGAAAGGCCATATTTCGTTGTGGCCATGAACTGGCAGCAGCAGCGGTGACCAGAGCGCATCGTAAATCTGCTTGCTGCTTTACGCAAGGAAAAAAGAAGAAAGGTCGCTGTTATCTCGCCACGGAACGCCCACCACGAGGACCATACCTACAAGCTGAACTACTGCATCGACATCTGGACACTGCTCGGCCGGATATAAACCCAGCGATGTCTG
This sequence comes from Dermacentor albipictus, assembly GCF_038994185.2. Lineage (NCBI taxonomy): Eukaryota > Metazoa > Arthropoda > Arachnida > Ixodida > Ixodidae > Dermacentor > Dermacentor albipictus. Next base: position 174,921,857 of record NC_091823.1, read on the forward strand.
CATGGCCTTCCACTGAGCAGCGGCAGTGACCAGAGCGCATCGTAAATCTGCTTGCTGCTTTACGCAGGTCAGTTAACCATAGCTTTCTATTATTGGTGCCCTTAATCTGTCTCGCCTGCCGCTGCTGCCATTGATCCCTTGCGGTTATGTCTAGTACAGAGTGCTCTGTGAAAAGCCTACCACACGCGATGAATTGACTCTGGCTTGTATTGGGTGCAACAACATTTTCCATGCTGGAAGCTGTTGCGATGTAACACAAAAGGTACTCCGCTCGAAAAGTGATACCTATCGGAAAACATGGAAGTGCGAATCTTGTCGGGAAGCAAAATCGGCTGGCATATCGGCAAAAAGTTCTAGTTCAGCATACGAAGCAACCGACGTTGGCTTACAGCTAGCAATGATAGGAGAAAAGCTAGAGAAACTATTACCGCTAAGGAAATCTGTTCTAGGAATAGAAGAATCGATTCACCATATGTCACAAATGTTTGACGATGTCATGAAACGTCTAGATAACCAGGACAAGGATATACAGTCGCTCAAGAAAAGAGTGGACAAGATTGACGAAGCGCAATTGAGTGAAACACAGATGCAGTTACAGGAGGCCATCAATGAACTCAAATGGCGCAGCAGGCGCCTAAATTTAGAGTTCCATGGTATTCCTGTGACACCTGGTGAAGATTTGCTTGGTAAAGTAAATGAACTTGCACCTGTTCTTGAAGTACCTTGCCTGAAAGATAATGATATTACTGCCATACACCGACTTCCCGCAAGGCCAGGCAAAACCCCTGGTATAATTGTTCATTTCAGTCGTCAAAGAGAGAAAGAACTGTGCTATGCTAAACGTAAGAGTCTAAGAGACGTCGGGAATTGCGCTTCAATCCTACAAAATATAACGAAACGGAACCAAGAGCTTCTATGCTTAACAAAAGACTGGGCAGCGGCGAACAACTTCCGTTTTGTCTGGCATGCGAACGGCAAAATTCTTATGCGGAAGGCCACTGGGGATCGAGCGACTGTTGTCAAGAAAGACACACGGTTGCGATCGTTGACTTAGTAGCATTGCTTGTGTGATTACCTGATATGGTTGTCTTACCCCACCAATTCTCTGAAAAAGTAAAACCACGAAATTCTTGTCTTTTCTTACTCTGAATTGTTGGTCTGCAAAAGCTTCCCCTTCTCTGTGATTATATTAACAGAAACCTGGTACAAAAATGACTCTGAAATGTATGCGCCACCACCGTATGCTCATTTCTTCGTGACGCAGAACAACAAAAGAGGGGGCGGTGTATCCATTCTTACGCAAAAATGCATCGATTGCCACCTTCAAAGAGAGTACACATGTGTAACTGATGACTATGAAGCTGTAACGGCCCGTGCAAATGAAAACATGTTTGTTGGCTTGTATAGGCCACCCGCTGGCTGCTCTGACAATTTCTTTAGTTTTTTTGAATGCTTATGTTTTTCAACTGAGCAGAATCTGAAACTTGTTGTCGGAGGCGATTTTAATATCAATTTACTTCAACGTGATTCCAAGCAAACAACTTTGTTATCGACTGTTAGTATGTATGGCTATGATATTGTTCCAACAAGCGCAACGAGAATAACAGACACATCAGAGACTTTGTTAGATTTATTCATAACGAATACCATGCTTGAAAAAACTACTGCTGGCACCATAGCCTGTGATATCAGTGATCATTTACCGTTTTTCAACTTTTAGACACAGTTTGCCGTGAAAAAGCAAAACGTCAACGCGTTTATCAAGATATTTCGGATGCAAACTTGACGCGATTTAAAGAATCCCTGCAGGCTATTGCATGGGAGTTCATATATGAAATCAAAGATGCAGATAAGGCATATGACAAATTTTTTAATCTAGTGAAAAATGCTTATCATGCAAGTTTTCCCACAAAAACTGCTAAACGGACACACAAAATGAGAGAACCTTGGGTAAGCAAGGATATATACGATAAAATTAAAACCAAAGAACAACTTAACGCTGCCTTCCTTAAAACCAAGGACCTAAATGTATTTGCTGAATTTAAGCGGCTTAGAAACAACGTTGTGAAGTTGCTCCGGAAAGCAAAGTCGGCGTATTACTCTAATCTATTTTCACATGACACTAAGCGTGCCGACCTGACCAGGAAAAAAATAAACACTGTGCTCGGGCGTAACCAAGAATCCAATGAAATTGACTCAATATGTTACGGTAACGATTGTTTCTGGTTCTGCTTTAGCCCATCTGCTCAACAATTTTTTCATTAACCAATTTACAATTAATGCAGTACAACAACACAAAAGTATACACAGACCTTGCACAAGCCCAAACACCATATTTTTTTACCCAACAGACGCTCAAGAGGTAGCTTCCGCAATAATAAACCTTAAAAACAGCGTTTGCGACGTAGACAACCTGCAATTAGGACCACTAAAGTATGTAGTGCATGAGATAGCGCATCCATTAACGCACATTTTTAATCTTATCCTTTCCACTGGTGTATTTCCAAAAAAACATGCAGATTGCAAAAGGAACTTTAATTTTTAAGGGTGGGGACAGAAAAGTATTGAAGAACTATAGACCTATAGCGATTTTACCCGTTTTTTCCCAAAGCGATAGAAAAGCTCTTGTATATAAGATTGTCTAACAATTTTTCTGAGCAATCATTACTACACAATTTTCAGCATGGTTTTCGTCAGCATTGTTAGATGGAAACCGCGCTGCTAAAGCAAAAGGAATTAATATGAAAAAACATTTCAGACCATAAGTTAACACTGACAGTATACGTAGATTTATCGAAAGCCTTTGATTCATTACAGCATGAAATACTACTAGATAAATTGCAGTCATACGATGTACACGGCATTGTGTATGACCTCCTAGCTTCTTACTTAAGGCATCGTAAGAAGTACGTATCAATAGAAACATCCTCCTAAGATATTAAATGCATAAAAATGGGAGTACCTCAGGGCAGCATATTGGGGCCACTTTTATTTTGTGTTTATGTTAACGACCTACACTCCTTTACCTTAAATCCACATGTAACATCAATTTGCTATGCTGACGACGCTACATTATTAATCACCGGTAAAACAACTGACGATATACAAAAGATATCTGATGAAACAATGCCGCTGTTACTGCAATGGACAAAGTGCAACTCATTACTTATTAATACCGCAAAAACTAAAGCAATAGTCTTCAGACCAAAAAATAAGGTTGTGAGCTTGCCACTGATTACACTTGGTCACACTGTAATTGAAATAGTAGAATGCATGAAAGTGCTGGGCGAACATTTTTCAAGTACTTTAACTTGGGATGACCATTTCCACGAAACTCATAAATAATTGTGCAAAACTGCGGGTATGCTAAACAAATGTAGACATATCATTCCTCAACGTATAAAACTACTACTATATAACTCGTTAGCCCTTTCTCAGTTATCCTACGCCCACCTAGTATGGGGCACAACAACAAAAACAAATCTAAACCGACTGTTCCTAATTCAAAAGAAGTTTATGCGAATAATTGCAAGCGTCCCATACGATTTTCACACTCAGCAACTCTTTAAACAATTTAAGGTTATGAATGTCCATGATTTTTACAATTATTGTTTACTCCAGACATACTGCTCGGCCAGAATAAAGAACAACTCTTTTTACAGCGAGATTTCAGAGTTAAGAGAAAATATTGCCGTATACACTACGCGTCACCACAATATTTGGCACATACCTACTCAAAACAACTATGCTAAACAATCAATCGCTTTTACTTTTCCAGCTCTGCTCAATAATCTTGCCAACAAATCTGTAGATGTGTCACAGTTGTCTAAAAATAGAGATCAGTTCCTGTGAATTATGATGCATTTATTTTATTATATTTTTGCTCATAAATGTGAAGCTTTCTTTTGTATTTTGCAAAATGCTTATGTACCGTTGTGCAATCATTGTCTGTACATCTGTATGAAAGCAGTCATTTGTATGAAAATTGTCTCAGAACTACTGCTGCTGTGTAAAGAGGCAACTACCTAGCTTTTTGTGGCTACTCCTTCCTTGTGTATTTGTTCAAGGAGAATAAATTCAATTCAATTCTGTGCAACTTTATTTGCACAGAGATGCCATTTGTGTGCCTTCTGTTCAACAAGGAACTAAAATAGAAATGTGAAGCTCATGGTGCTAGCTTTCTGGCATTGCTTTCAATGACTATGCATGATGTTGCAACCTATATCTGTGTTATTTTTGCACAATGGCCATATATATGTCATGAACTTGTTGCTGAAAGACAGGGCTACATAGTGATGCAATTCATATTGCCATATTGTTAGCCATTAAAAGTTACAGTGAACTGAAAGTGCAAATTCATTTTTCTCAGCTTCATTTTCTTTTTGGACACCACACACTGCCTTACGGGGATCTTCATATGTTCTAAGTACCAGCAAAATGTTTGGTATCAACATATTTGTGTCGAATGGATCTATCTGGTGGTGCTATTTATTTATTTCTAAAGTTGCCGGCTAAATTTTAATTGCCACTAAATACAAATGAAAATTAGCAAAAATATTGAAATTATGTTTACATGTTTTTTTTTTGCATTACAAGTGCACTGAGAACAATAAATATAGCATCACCGGCTAGAGCTACTCTCTGGCGTTCTGGCTGTATACTTTGTTTTTGACAAACTTTTTGAAATGTCCCGTAGGAAATTGGTTGAATTTCTGTATTAAATATTTGCATCATTTGTTCTAATGAAGATGTACAAAATCTAATTAGATATTTGCAATCAGCAGAAAAAACTGAGCAATACTGTTAAATATCCAGTTCACACTAAAATTAACAAAATTGGTTTTGGAACCTACGTCTCCCCTTAAATTAAGTCAAGCTAGCGCTTCAACTTTAGTTGCATTTTTGAATACGAATTCTTGAATAAAGTAACATTTAAGTCTCGGAGGAGAACAGCAGTTTATGATAGGTAGTGAGACACTGGAAGTGGTAAGGGAATACATCTACTTAGGGCAGGTAGTGACCACGGATCCAGATCATGAACAGCAGGTTGCCATTATCCCTCAAGAGAAAAGTGCATAACAGCTGTGTCTTACGAGTACTCACATATAGGGAGGAAACCTGGAGGCTTACAAAAAGGGTTCTACTTAAATTGAGGACGCAACGAGCTATGGAAAGAATGATAGGTGTAACGTTTAAGGGATAAGAAAAGAGCAGATTGGGTGAGGGAACAAACGCGAGTTAATGACATCTTAGTTGAAATCAAGAAAAAGAAATGGGCACGGGCAGGACATGTAATGAGGAGGGAAGATAACCGATGGTCATTAAGGGTTACGGACTGAATTCCAATTGAAGGGAAGCTAGCAGGGGGCGGCAGAAAGTTTGGTGGGTGGATGAGGTTACAGGGTGTCTACCAAGTTGACATTTCCAAATTCCCTGAGTTTTCCAGGTTTTCCCTGAGCACCTTTGCGAAATTCCCTGAATGAGCCAGAACTTTGTTTTATGTCAAGACAGGCTGACACCACGTTGCCCGATGCTGTCACTCTCTAGTAAGCATGATGAAACAAAAAAATGACTTGATCCAGTTTGAATAGTAAGGAGTAATATCAATTTATTTAAAAAGAAAACAGAAGGAAGGTGTTAGTAAAATGCACAGCGAAAGAAATGGTAAAGCCCATTCCAAACTGAGTCGAACATTTTCAAATACGAATGAAAAGGAGATGCACACATAAGTAAATATTTTTTAATATCAGCTATTTCTATCAACTGATAGCAAGTTTATCTGTATGAGGTCCTGAACTTTGTCACAACTAAGGTTCTCTCTCAGCAGCTGGGAAGTCAACCTCAACTGTCCTGACATACTCAGCCCGTACACAACATCTCAGTGTTGGGTTTCACTGCTTAAACAATTTATTTTGGTTTGGATGAGGGACACCTGTGTCTCAGCGTCAGCCAACAGTTAGTTTTTTTGCTCAAGCTCCTTCAAAAAGGCGGCGGCACCCTTCCTTTCCCGTTAATTCATCAGTGCGTCGGTCCTTTCTCTTCTCATGCTCCTTCTACCATGCTTTCACTACATGGATCATCTGAAGCATCCTCTTGGTCAGTTGTACAGTCAACATTTGATTTTTCGGACTTCCGAGGGGCCGCAAAAAAAATTGAAAAAAAAAAAAACGGGCAGTCTGAAATGAAAAAAATTAATGCATGTCTTTAACTGCCTTTAAGGGCTAAAATTACCACAGGCACGTCTGAAAAAGCTCTGAAGGCCTGCCAGTATGCTTATTAGGCATATCAGGGCATGTACTGTGACAGGAGACGGGGTGCACGCATGTGTAATTAAGGAACACATACTGTGTCCCGTGACAATTGTCCCCTTCCCACGCTTGTTATGCTTCACCGCCTAACAGTAGTGTGCTGAGGCGAAGCTAACTTTCGGAGACTGGCATTACGCAACGCGCTGTGCTTTGCGAGCTTCAAAGCCAATCGCGAGGATTACAAAGGCGGAGTCGGTGCCATTTGTGATAGCGGCGAATTATTTCAATGAAAAAAAACAGCACCGCACGGCAAGAAGCTTAATAGCGAACATAGAAGCAGCTAGGCCTAACGTTGCCGCGGTGGTGGTTACGGCTGCCAGCGGATCTGCCTGCGAGAGTGCCGGTTCGAGGCAGCGAGATAATCAAAATAGCGGCGGTGGCGGCTTTGATTAATGCCATTTCAGAACTGCAGTCAGGGCGATATACATTGACTATATGGAGTACGTGGTGGTGCCGCAAAACCGTGCAAATTATCGGGCATGTCCGAAAAATCGGGCGTCTAGAAAATCGGTCGTTAACTGCTCTGGCAATTACATCGTGCCGATGACACGGCGTCAATGACGATTCGTTGCGATTCCTCTGTTACTGGAGCCAGCATTAACACGACTTTCGTTCCCTTTCAATAAAGTTACAGCTAATTTTCCCTGATGGAAGCACAAATTCCCTGAGTTTTCCGAGTTTTTCCAGACTGTTCAAATTCCCTGAGAATTCCAGGTTTTCCCGGTTTTCCCGGTTGGTAGACACCCTGGGTTAAGAACTTTGCAGGGACAACATGGCCACAATTAGTACATGACCGGGGAAGCTGGAGAAGTATGGGAGAGGCCTTTGCCCTGCAGTGAGCGTAACCAGGCTGATGATGATGAATATGAGGGTTAGTGTGCCTTTAAAAAACTGCTTTACAGCTAACTTTGCAACAGGCATGCACTGTCACAAGACAGGCCACTCACGTGTTTGACAATGTCAATGACTGGCGCCTTGCCGTTGCCGTCGCTCTTGAGCTTCTGACGCGTCTGCTCAGAGACCAGGGACCACAGCTTGTCCACGTTCAGGCACGGCTTCCAATAGTGGTTCTTACGCAAGTGGTAGTTGCGCATACCTACCTTGCCAAAGTAGCCCGGGTGGCTGTTGAAGGAAGTGAGCCATGTAAATCAGCACAGCAGAATAAAACAAATGTTAACACCTAGTATGCAAGGCAAATAATAAAACGACAATGGCTTTTTGTAACATTTGAGCCTGGAGCAGCTGACCGAACCCTCGAGAAAGCACAGTGATTTTGCAAATCCAAATCTGACAGTGAAAAACAGACTTCTATGCACAAGACCAAAGCGGAAGCCGTCGCTGTGGTCCAGTTCTCGAAATGGGTCTTCACGTTGGAATTCACTGTCCCATAGCATGTTTTGATATGTAAGAGTTGTGGCTAGCATGTGGTCAACTTTGGTGCTGAATTTGCAAGAATCGGCATGGGTGGCATCACAGAGATGACACCAACTTCAAGAGACGAGGCAATGCAGTGCAGCAACGTTTATGACAGTGCGCAACCTGCTAAAACCAAACTCCTTTGGCCCTTCCTCCGAGCTCTTCTAAATCGGCGGATGTGACGTGCAATAAGCCATCAAAAGTCCGACCAGATGTGTGATCGTTGGCAGAGCTAGACGATCTGAAACAACTAGTCGAATGCACTCCAGATCTACCAGTGGAATCTAGCAATGGGATCATGGTAACAATTCTAGCACAAGAGCAAATTTGATACGTCAAAATCCAGAACAAGACCATGCAGTATACCGGGCACGGCAGGAACTACCTAAGGCACTGCAGCATCACAGGTCAGAAAGATGCCTGGCTTGTAGCACATGTTGCACAAACCAGAAGTAGGCAGTGCAACGACTTCCAACCAACTCTGACATGCCTCCACTCTGTGCATTGATTACACTCCGCTGCACTTCTACAGATCCTGAATACCGGCTATCACAACCGCTTGAAACACCAAGCGAAATTACGTTAATAAACTGCAACTTTTAAATATTTACATGTTGCAGGACGAAAATGTAGTGAAAATGAAAAGCAGATGCTAAAATGCAAACGTCTGAATGTTAATAAAGCAGTGTTTCAATCACAGCTTTATCATGTGGCCAATTTCATTCTCTATTCGCATACATGTAAAAATGCAGAAATGCTTTTATAAGAGAACAGCTGGACTTGTTTGAAAAAATTTTGGTGCCATTGAAGAGAAATTGTAACTCCAGCCACTTTTCATTCATGTTAAGCGCCTTGAATCATAAGCATATGCTAGAAAATTGGCACGTATTGCAGTTCTCTAAACTGCCTGTTTGGGCATCTAAATGCGGACAAATCAAGTATGTAAATTGACAACTAAGTGTTTACAAGGTTTTTAAGAAAGTCCTACTCACAAATCAGCAGTATATTTCAGAGTGGTGTGTATTACACCAATCTTGTCCACTTCAGAAGTCTTAATAATGCAGGTTACAGAATTCTGAGATTGTTACTGAATTAGAGCTACGAAGGCTACTGTGGAGCAGGGTATGCCCACAAGACTCCACCTATTGAATGTCACCATGGCACACACTTCAAATTTGACTTTGGATGTTCACGTAGATGCCAATACTTCCAATTTTGGCACTTACGATGTGCCAAACGCAGTTGTTCTCGGCAAGCCACAGTGCACTCAGCCAATGGACTCGTCGCAGCACTCCGCGGTATCTTCGCAACTGCATGCAACTGTAGCGCATATGCGCTCATATGATCCAGTCTGGCTGTGCTACATGGCGGGGACTGGCTTTGTACTGCACCAGCTTGACCGTCAGATAGTAGTTGCATCAAACTTGTGCATTTTGAAGCACTGTCAATAGCTCAATATGAAGCACAGTCTTCCAAGGCATCCAGCCAGGAGCAATGCAAGCTGGCAAGTGTGCGTGTAGTCTGACCTTACATTACATCTGGTTCGAGGCTAGTTGAGTGTTCAAAACTAATTGCGATTAGCAAGACCCAATGGCCATGACACCAAAAAGCACCTGGCAAATGTTTAGTCCCTACATGGATGGCCATAAGTGTAGTCGGCTTGTTCCAGAAGCACGTAACTGTTGAAATTGGAAAGCAGATTACTGCTTACTTCAGCCAGTTTATTAAACTGCATCAAAAAATGTATAACTGTGCAGTAATATAAGAAGTGCACTAATCCAAATACCCTTCTTGATTGATATCGGTTATTGGCCAATAGCAGCTGCATGTGGGAATCTGCTATACTACAAAATAATGTCCAGAGAAGAGTGAGGAGCAGGCTTCGGTTCAAGAAGCATTTGAGAAAATCGTGACTTCAAGCTCCCCTTCCGTGCTCCACGTGCTGCGCACGACTGCAGCATTTGGCCGAGAGGTGCACAGCAGTATAGGCCTCGAGCGCTGCTGTTTCAAATCAGACATGCAACGCCACTGCGGCGGCGGCTGGCGAGATGTTCCTGTTCCCTCCACACAGCTGCGCCTAGCCGCAGCAGGTGGATGATGGCGAAAACAGTCGACCTCTATCTACTGTTGCGTGTGCGGATGTCATAACAGCTACAAGAACACGGCCGGGAAACTGCCGAAGGTGCAGTTTTATAATTTTCCTTGGAAATCGTACGAGGCTGATCGGCGACAACGTTGGATCGCTGCCGCTCGGCGCACCCGGTAAGCAAGCGCGTCCAGTCTTCGCGTGGTTTCTATCGCTTTCTCTCAAGGTAATATTAACACATTGTTGGTTCCCTTGTTTCTTTTATTATTTTAGCCCGAATGGAAATTGTGGCAACCAGTGCAACGCAAGACAGTCATCTGCAGTGCTCCCTTTGTCGGTAACAAATCGAGCACGGCTGCCGACCATCCCGCCTATGTGCCAACTGTGTTTCCGCCGTGGTACAGAAGAAGTGATGCAGTACTACCGGCATCAAAGCTCGACAGCTATAAGAGGTGAGTGTTATTAGTAGATAGGTTACCCGTGAAGTGGTTAGAGTCGGCTGTGGGAAAAATTGCTGCGATGCTACAGTTCTTTACGACTTTGAAGCGCGGCTCAACCGATAGTTCAAAGAAATTGTTGCGCCTCCATGAAAACCGAAAACATATTGCAGTATTCATTAGGCAGGCTTACAGCTGTTTTTTTTTTGTATAGGGTTCAGCGACATCGCGAAGTGCTTCAAGCGCCGACATCCAAGAGCGCGATCACGGCGACTGCGGATTCCCTTGAGAACTCCTCGACTGACCTCGCTGACGAAATCATTGCCTCACCGGAAGAAACTGGCACACCCGCATCTGTGGTGAGCAAAAGTGTTATACATTTATTATTATCACGAGAGACTAGCCTTCAGGTATGTTTCGTTTGCATCAGTGGCCTAGCCAGAAATTTTGGATGAGGCAAGCCCTTGAACCAGAATAGGTGCTGGGTAGACAGGTGTTTACCTCTCGTGCTCGGTGTCCCATAGAAAACAAAAAAAAATTATTTGGGAGTGACACTTGCCCTGATGTACCACCCTCTGGCCACACACCAGTTGTGTTTGCTGGAAGCACTGTGTTGTGTCTTAATTCAAGCAGTGTTTCGAGGCATTTCATTTCATGCACCAAAGATCATATGTGGTCCTAATGGCAGCGAACATGTATTCGATCGCGACTCCATTTAACTAATATCTCATTACTCAATTGTTCCTATCAACCAAGACATTATGCTTTTGCTTAAGATTAACGCAACATTTCAATGCATTCAGGTTCTTCCCGAGCACATAAAACAAAACTTGACGAGATGCTTTTCTACAACTTTTCAGATGACCCAGACAGATGCAGATTTTAACGGAGGTGTTTGCACTCTGTTACTCTCTGTGACAGCAGAAGGCGCCGCCACTACGCAAGTTTGCCACACCAACATTGTTGAGAAAGGTGTACAAGCAAGTGCATCTGTGAGATCGACAGCTATTGGACAGAACGAGCACAGCTGTGCATTTCTTGGCTCTTCATTTGTGCAACGCATTTTCCTATGATTTCTGACGGACCGACGGCACTGTAGTTCTCTCACACAGTTAACGTGATTAGCGGAGTACAAGTTGCCACCACGAAGCAAACTACTTCGTTCGAAGTATTCCTGAACGTTTGCTATTCATCCGTAGCCACAAAACAGCAAGCGGGGCTCGTTTTGCATTGCCATTTTCACGCACCAACGTTCACCACACACGACACAACTTCGAGCTGCCTAGGTAAGGGAACAGCGACAAAATGCGCGATGTGGCCGCATTGGCGCTGCGCACTTGGAGAGCAGTGCGCCAACTGAGCGCACAAGGTGCATCAGTGGACTTTTTTTCACTAAGCCCGAGGGGTGGTTTAGGACCCCTTTAAGCACAGCACACAGATTTCACACTACATCTTGAAATCTTGAAACCATCCAGATGCAAGCTCTTAATATTTACAGATTTGTGGAACAGCTTATTTGCACATTCAAGGCTCTACAACAGGCAGTGCAACATCATTTCGACAATGCTGCTGGAATGTGTGTTTCGAGAATTATGCTGCACTGACCATTCACCACTGTTCACAACTATAAAACAGCATGCAGCTTAAAGATGCCAATTAATTTGACTGCAAACACATATGCTAGCCCTAAAAGCACAGCCATGCAGGTAAGTCATGTTGTTACTAAAGTGCATCACTGAATCTGCAGAGAAATCTTGCTTAAAGTTAACACATGCAATTGTAAACAGGACTCGAGCCATGCTGCTGTCATAGGGCATAATGAATCACCTTGGAAGTGTTTATGCAGCATCCCTTCAAGGCAACTGGGCCTTCTTACTGTATTCGACGTACCACCAGAGTTCACAAAATCCAATTCCGTCGGATGTTGCTGCTGAATTATGTCGACCAACAGAGTAAGGTCGGCCGACACCTGAAGACAGCTTTTTTAATGTCCCCACCAACTGCCACCGCAGTCGCAATAGATTGATGCAGACACGGCCGGCTTAACAGTGGTGGGGGCTCGTAACTCCAAACTCACGGTTTTAACCTTGCTGCTTGAAAACAGCCTCAGACTTCATGACACAAGAGAAAGTCACAATGTCTACAAAATATTCGAAACTGCATTTTATCACGATAGCCAGAACCACGTGTGTCACATGCAAGTTTACTAGCAGGCAACACGCGAGTGTTCGTTTTCGAACATTAACTTCGGCTGAGTGTGCAGCGTCTGCAGCGCATTGCTGAAGTTTGTAACACGCGTTGCCCGACGATGCCGGACACGTTCGAGAAGCAAGCGAGCTTCGTCACTTACTATTTGTCGAAGTTTATCCTGTGATGGTGCTGGCCACCAGCGTTACCCCGACCACCAGGATGCTTGCGGTGCTTCCCTGCGGAAGGCAGAAAGTTACGATCGCCGCTCGACGCATGCGACACCGCGAACACAGCCGAGTTCCGCAAACTTACCCACACGACCGTGGCCGTGGCTCACGTGTCCTCTCAACTTCCTAGTCTTCTTTTTGTTGGTAGACTGCATCAGAACGAGCACACAAGCAGGCAACAACCATCAGTCGAAAAGCACTCCGCACAAAAGATAAATAGCATGGCACACTCAGGCGTCGAAGCGCGAGCTAAGTTTGCCTGACCACTATAAACGCAGCGATTGTCATAACTGTATGGTTTAAACATTTCCTTGGGCATTTAGGCGATCGTGTTGTTGTATTTGAGACAAATTAAATGCGTGATATATGAAGATTACATGGATTTCGCATAGGAACTCGAAAACACACCACCTACCATTTTGACCGTGCTATCCCAAAAGAGGAAATGATCACGATGCTAGCGCCGGATATCCCAACGGTGAACGGGTGAAGTGCGTTGGCTGCAGTATAGTGCCTAGAATGTACTGGCTAGTGTGCCGTCCGCGGCCTTTCGGGTGGCACCAAATGCAATGAATGCCGGCGGCTGCCACTAGGGGCGCTGCAGTGCAGGTGGGTGCCGCGGCACCATCCGGTCTTCGTAGCCCGCCGTGTTTCCACAGCATCGGCAAGCGGGCTGCTGCGCTTTTTGTTTTTATTAAGCTGTAGCAGCAGCACAGTTCAAATCAAGGGCAGCTGATTTATAAATCAGGGTTTGTTTCGATTACAACAGGCTTCTCTAGCGCTTGTCGCTTGCGTGAAAAGCGTGTGCTAGCACAGCTGGGCTTCGAGCGGGGAACCTGATGTGTTTCTATGCTGGCGAAGAGAAAACGTAATTTCAAAGGCAAATGCCTTGATCTGCATGTTCCAAGGCCGTGTTGCGAGGTACAGAACATATCACACGATCCAAGGAAGGCCAGAAACGAACCAAAGCATGTCCAGCCGTGTATAGGATATGCTAAATGATTAGCAAATTTAATTATTCATTATAGTGATTGGATTAGGGGGATAAGGCAGAATTAGGAGGATTAAGGTGTATTAATTAAGGATTAGAGTGAATTAGAGTAGGCTTTACAAGGCTTTCGCCTTCGTACGTTTATATCTTCGGCGATAGCTAAGGACACTTGTTTTTTTATTCTAGCGATGATGGCAGCGTAATTTTTTAAGGGTACGTTTCAGGTTACATTTTTCATTCTAATAAAGTAAAGGAATTCTAAGGTTACGTTACTGTTCTATTGATGTTATATTAATGCATAACCATTCAAAACCGCTGTAACCGATCATCTTTTGAAATGACTTGAATTTCTGTGTTCTTTCTTTTTATTTTATTTGCTGCTATTTCTGCCTACTATCTTATTGTTGTCCTCATAGGTTTGAATGTTTTTGATGGTTTGTAAACCATGTACCCATCTCCTTATAATTCCCATTGGGCCCCGAGGATAGGATAATAAGCAAAAAAAAAATGCCTGTAAAATGGACTGCACGCACGTACGTGGTGTTCCGTGTACTATACATTTTTTTTTTACCTGGTAAATACGTGCAGATTTCTTTTTATGTCTGATATACGTGAACAAAAATAGGAAATAGATATTTCATTTAAGCGTAACAAAGATTTTATTCATGCGTAACAACAGTCAATCGCAGGCATATAAGACAGCCCTATAGATGAGATAATGCACACATACATGAATAGATCGCGCAGTGAGGCAGTTTCAGGAGCTTCTGCCGTTTCCTTTGCGCTTCCCTCTCTTTGTTGATGCCTTTTACAAAAAAAAAAGAAACCTCAAGAAAACAAAGAACTTTGCAACTGCTGTCAAAAGCTGGTTTTTCATGCTCTGGGCACCCTGGTTGAGGAAAGGCCAGCTGTCTGCAGCTGACCTGAAAAATCAGCTATACTCGCTACATGTAACTTGTTTTTGCTGAAGAGCACAGTAAAATCATCTTCCCCGGCCTTCACAGCGGTTGACGTCTGGCTAATTAAGATAGACAAGCAAGGCCTCCACTGTCAAAATGGGAAGTGCAATAATGAAGCAGCGTCTGTACTAGCTTCAGCTTTACTTACGCAAAGGAAGCCTGCACAATGTGGTCAAGAATTTTGGGCAGTAATCTATCGTGCAACATAACCTGCAGTATAGTAGATCAAAGCACTACTGCTCGTTTTTCTTCTTTTTTTTTCCTTGGTACTCGATCAGGAAAGTAAGCAGCTGAATGCTTAGCAAACTCAGGAAATATCGTGGGTATAGCTTAGGGTTTCAGGCGTGGTCACGATGGAAGAATACTTTCACCGTGGGCGTGCTTTATCGCGGGGTATCTCGTGGACAACGTCATTCACGGTGATAGAGAACGCGCGCTCGACAAAGCTGTTTTCGAACTGTTTTTCACAAACCGCAGCAGTTGGTGCCGGCCTTCTGTCCGTTCTCCTGATCATTCTTGCCCATTCTGCTGCCGCTTCGTATCAGATGGTAGCGTGAACAAGGATACACGCCCTTTCTTCGAGCGGTAACCGCTTCCACACAACGGCACAAAGCAGGTCCTCTCCTTGCACTGTCTCAGCTTCGGCATTTTTTCACCGCCGCCGCATAGTTCTCGCAATGACAGGCACACGAACATAACAGCCACGCACTCACTCTTTGACAACACCAAGCACAAACACGCAACGCTGTAATAACACTGAAAACGCAAACACAGAAACCGACGCAACAACTGCGAAACTGATATGCGAAGCAGACGACACGCGCAGTCTGCACGGATAGATGGATGGATGTTATGAGCGTCCCCTTTGGAACGGGGCGGTGGCTTGCGCCACCAAGCTCTTGCTACTATGCTGCCTAATATCCTACCTAGGTTAACCCATGAGAAAGAAAAAAAACACACTATGAACTACCACGTCCAAATTTTCTGATACCCTATTGCGAACTGTGCTTTTGTACGTCTCCGTCCTTTGTCGTTTCCCTACTTTTCTTCCACCAATCCTCCAATCGCCTCTTACTGATGTCTATTGCGGACCTGTTTGTTTTACCACTGCTCCCGCTGAACCCAAGGGCTTCAAGGAGGCCAGTGGTGCCTAAATCGACCGCTGGATAGATGTCTTCACATTCTAATAAAATATGCTCCATCGTTTCCCTAGCTTTACCGCAGCAAGCACATGCTTCTTCTTCCTTCTTATATCTCGCTTTATACGTGCGTGTTCTAAGGCATCCCGATCTCGCTTCGAAAAGTAATGAGCTTCCCTTTGAGTTATCATAAATGGTTTCTTTCCTAATTTCGTTTTTTCCCCTTAAGTAGTTACTCATGGCAGGTTTCTTTTCAATTGCCGCCACCCATGAGATTAATTCAGCCTCTCTGACTTTCCGCTTGACCTTCTTTGTTGCTGTGTTGCCCACCCCACAGGCCGCATACTTGCTGGTAAGCTTCCTAGTTCTTTTCCTCCACTGTGAATCAATGTTTTGCCTGTACAGATACCTGAACACTCTCCCAGCCCATTTACTTTCCTCCATATTCCTCAGTCGTTCTTCATACTCAATTTTACTGCGAGCTTCCCTCACTTCAAAACTAGTCCAGCCCATATCCCCTTGCACAGCTTCATTTGTAGTCTTCCCGTGAGCGCCCAATGCGAGGCGACCCACTGACCTTTGGTTCCCGTCGAGTCCTGATTGTACCCCTGATTTAAAGCAAACAACCGCATTTGCAAAAGTAAGTCCTGGAACCATTACCCCTTTCCACATACCTCGGAGGACCTCGTACCTATTGTATCCCCATAGCGCTCTGTGCTTCATTATGGCTGCATTTCTCTTCCCCTCAGTGATGCCAACTCAGGTCAACGTTTTATCCCTGAAATGAACCCCGAGAAATCCCTAGATTAAAAAAAATCCCTAGATTTTCTTTGTTTACTTGTTAATGTGGCAATTTCAGCTTTAACAAAGTCTCAGCGCAGTTCACTCTTTGTTCCATTTGTTATACATTTTATCAGAGATAAATAAATGTGTGTTAGCCGCATCTGTAGCTTTTTTCTTAATTTTTTGTCGAGTTATCATGCATAGAGGGTCGACAGATGGCACCGCCATATAGAGGGGGAGTCAGCAACGACACTCTGCTGACTCCATAGAGTTAGTAGAACAACTCTAGAGGAAAAGCTGGGCCGGAAAAGTGGGAACCTCTAGGGCGCCGCCCTGTTGCTACTGGTCAATGTGGCCAGCGCAATTACTATTGAAAGAGCTGAGAACAAGTACAGGTCACCTTATGCTTTGTCACCTAAAAACGCATACCTGATGGCTTTATGAAGGTGGTACGTTAATATTAAGTTTACAGAAAGCGATCGCTAAGTCCCTGACTTATGTAAATCACGATGTACGCATTCATGCAATAAAGGATGACGCGAATTTCGGTTTCGAATCTGTTTTTTGGATGCGTAGTAGTTTCGTTTGACATGCGATCGCGCGTCGACATCGGACGCTATGACACACTCGTGCCTTATGTGCCACCGAAGCCCCGAAGTGGTCTGGCATATACCTTCACATGTAAGTAAACGAATTTATCTCCTTGTTGAGAATATCACGCGAGTAGGCAGCTCTTGTGGTACATCACAATCGTTCGAGAAGCGTCACAGTAGAGCATTTTTCTGCATGCGGAGCGGTGTTTTTATTTGCAGGTTTCCCTTCAGTAGGAAATTGCTGGACAGGCGGACCAGCGCACCGGAATTGTACTGGCGAAGCCACAAGCAACTCAAAGAATCTGTTTAATTGTTGCACTTCGAACAATCATGCTTCTACAAAGGCCACAGCAGAAAAACAGCCTGATGACCGAGTATTTCTGTGCCACGAAGTAATCAAGAGGCGAGTGCCTAATGCGGACGAAATAGAGTGCATCGAGACTTAGAACGACAGAAAGCTGAGCTAGTTCGTAAGGATTCATTATGCAAAACAGAGGTGAGGCGTGCAGACAGGACACAAGAGTAGAGAAGTGGGCGGCGCGCATGTTGTTTGCTTGTAAATACTCTACTCTTGTTTCCTGTCTGCACGCCTCACCTCCGTTTTGCATAACGAGTGCATCAAGCCACATATTAATAGCTTAGGCGTTTTATTAACTGTGCAATATTTTCAACACTTCCTTGCATGCCATTTCATGTGGCATATCTTTTCTGGTCACAAATTTGTGCAGCGAATCTATTTGCATGATCGACTCCGGGCCTGTGGGACCGTTCACTTGCACTTGATGCTGAGTCTTTTACATGTACCCATAAATTGCAGATATGCACATCAGATCCCTGCGAGCACTTTCAAAATTCAATTATTTTCGACAACAGGCACATATGCAATACTGACATAATCCGGAATACCACTAAGCAGCTGGGACACATTTTTGTTGACCATACTCGCAGGTAAAATAAGTACATCATGTGGACAGCTCCAGCTCATTTTCCTTAAGTCGGTGTGTACAAGGGTTATGCAAAAATAATTTTTTTCTCGCGCACCGATTATATTGCTTTATAAGCAAGAGAACCCACCACGTTAGTGTAACGTATCTTGTGCATCACACTAATATGTGCTTTCATTTACCAAGTGAGATGAGTTACTTTTATGGCTCATTCATTCATATCACACTGCAAGCTGCATTCATCAATCTTCAATGGGATTTTGCAAATGTTTAATGAAACATGTTTCCCTTTTATGCAGATATGCAATGGCAAGCCCTTCCCTGTGTTCCAAAGGTAAAATTTAAGCTCTAAATTAAAGAAGACATTTCTAGTCAGAAACAAGCAAAAATAGTGAATGCAGAGTATCAGAAGCCCAAGGTACAGAAATTATGAGAAGTGTCGAATGATTTTAAGGAAAGAGTCGTATTTAAAAATGCAAGACCCTTTAGTGGAGGTCAAGCAAGTCAATATAGGTAGAATACTCTGCAAAATTATGCGAGTGAGGGGATGTCATACAATGGGTCAGGAAATGCATTGTTTTTCTGCAAAACAAAAGCTGATTGCCATTACATAAGTCACTTTAGCATCATGATAAATTCAGAAATAAACCAAAAAACAAGACACGCAAAAATAAACAAAACATTTAATGATATTTCATCAGAACTTTTTGTTGGGCTAGTTGGTGCATATTACTGAAGTACTATAGCGCCAAACAGACGACACAAGAAGAAGAGACACAGACATAAGCGCTCGTCCATGTCTCTTCTTGTGTCGTCTGTTTGGCGCTATAGTACTTCAGCCATTTAATGATGCTCTCTCCACACTGGGATAAATAAAAACAAACACATCACATCTAATGTGGACATATCAGATGCCTTGTGAAACATAAAGGAACAATTCAGTTTCGAGCTATGGCACTTGCCGCATAGATGTGGGGGGGGGGGGGGGGGGGGGGGCCTTGCACCAATAGTGATAGTTACCACTGCATTTAGAAATTGAAAGCATTCGTGCAGACAAGGATGATTCTTTATATTTTTGGCTACCACTTCAAATGCCTCCACCAAGTGTTACAATGCTGCACGCAGCCATACTAAGGATCTCGCAACAACACCTGCAGGTAAAAAGCAGAAGCAGTCAAAGTGCTGGTGTGTTCTGGACACTATGTTTGAAAACTTTTATGCAAGAAGAGTGCAAGAAGCAGACATAACTGCATTTATTTCCATAATTCCCCATTTAAATGGCCTTTTCTTTTTGCTTAGACAATGCCTACGCCTAGCCACAGCAGCTCCCTCATACAGACTCCGCAAACCAAGAGGCCGTGGAGGCAAATGCAGGTAAGAGGCAATAAGCAATAGCACTGGTATCGACATTCATCTAATTTCTTTTTATTTCGTTTAGGCAGCCAGCACACCTCAAACAGCCACCTTGACTGCGGGTGTGTCACCCTAGTCGCCAAGGAAACATTTGAGGGAAAGTGACAGGCAATGTGAACAGCCACTTCTCCATGTAAACAATACTCTTTCTCTCGGATGACTCCTACGCCTCACCACGCCAGCACACTTGTGCACAAAGATGCCGCAGAGGCACGTGCAGGTCAGAGGCAAGAGGCAGTGGCACTGGTGTCGACATTTACCCAATTTCTTTCTCTCACACTGAGGCAGCCAGCACACCTCGAACAGCCACCTCGACTGCGGGTGTGTTAGTTGATCCCTGTTGTACATATGCTCATAATAAACTTCAGTAAACTTGAACTTCATAATAAACTTGAAGGCAAATGGTACATTGATGCATTGTATTTTTGAACATTTATTGTACACATACAATATATGTTATACTTTGCAGTGCTACAGAGCGTATTTTGAAGCTTCCCCCTATATTTTGCACCTTTAATTACGTGTGTGTTGTGTGGCCCTCAATGCAGTTCATGTTGTAGCAGCTGCTTTGTCTGTGTATCGCACATTGGCTTAAGCTCGTGATATCCACATACTTCTCTCACATATACAAAATAAAGTTCTATGTAGTCCTCAGTGTTACAACAAAAAATGAAAGTAAACAATCCGATCGTGTAATTATGTTTATTACAGTGATTCCTACGACAGTTACTGACAAGTTGACAACTTGAACTGGTCAATCGGTCCATAGCCTCCTCTATTTTTCAAAAATAAAGGAGGCTATGATCCGTCATGGCAAGGAATTGTATGTATACATAAAAAAAGGGGGTATGTGTGTGTTTGTAGTGGGGGTATAGGATTAGGGCGATACGAAAAAATGTACCAACACCGTCCTCTAGACCCATTCCGTTGAGGTACCGTAACAAAACGTATTATGCATAAAATTCATACAACCAACTCTGATATTACTACAGACGCCAGGCGACGCGAGCTACATTTGTCATGATGCATTCGCGACTGCACCGGATGCCCTCCACATTATTCTCGTTAATCGTGCTCACTGCGCCGAGGCAAAAGAAAGACCATGGGCGCAGGTGCCTTTAAAGTATCTCGACCTTGCAAGGCACGGCTGCGCGTGCCAGGGGAGCTGTCCGTGCGAACACTCCCTGGCACACACCTGCCTCGGCGGCCCCAACCTACGTACCGTTCTGCTTCGAGCTTTGATCCCCCCACTGTCCCTCGGGTGCCCTGGAGTTCCTGCGCCGCCTGCTCTACTACCATCTCAGGTGCTCTCCTGAGACTTCCGTTTGTCGGTTACATGTGCCCTACAGCTGGATCATTACTTATAATAATAAAAAACCCGATCTATCGTCACGACGATAGATCGCGAAAGCGGCTTTTGCAACATACCGCGCCCGTGCGAAGATAATTACGGAACGCCAACGAGGAATCTGACCACAGCTTCGAGCTCGTAACGTCGTCGAGTGACACTCCTGCAACAGGCGTGACCGCTGAAAACCGCATACCGCCAGAAGCTTGAACAGGATCATCCCTCGGTTGCATAACTGCCAGCTCTACGGCCAACATGGACCACACCCACACCATCCCGCAACATAGAATAAAGAACCGACTTATGAAGCCCAAACACACGGCTGCACGCACACATCACAACACTTCAAGCGAGACGCCATGCTGCTACGCTGCTACTGTTGCCGGATTAAAACTGACTACTGTCACCAAGTCTAGCAAGCGTCTCAGGAGCTGGCAACCTCGGCGCGTAGCAACATGGCGGCGCTCTTGAGGTTCCCGATTTTAATGCATGGGCCCTATGGGTAGCTTGTCCTCTAGAGTCAGTATAGTAACTCTATGGCTGACTCCCTCTGTATCTGAAGTGAACGAGTGAACTTCGAGCAGACGACTCCCGTTTCACCGCACCGCCTTCCGAGCTGCTCCTTCAGCAGGCTCATCTTCACGCGCAAAGAACCCATGCAGCCCGTTAAAAAAGGAATGGTCCCAAGTTCAAAGAGCTGGACATTGTGTGCTAAGCCCCGTCATCACATCAATGTATTTTATTCACACAACATTAACAGTCTTTTTATGGTGCGCACAGAAAAACGAACATGTTGGAGTTCGTTAAAGTCCCCTTCTCGCCTCAAATAGAACACTCAGAAGCGATGAAATGGCGTACCTCACCGCACAGTTCTGTATTTATCAAAGTCTCAATCAAAGATTGTCAAACAGCAGTTGGAGAGACTAAGAAATTACATCACGAGAAACTGACATCCCCAAAAATGTAATCTTGCTAGTTATAGAGCAGTGATTAAGATGTAGAGTTGGTAATTACAAAATCAGAAAATGGTTCCTTAAAACTGAGAATATATATGTTGTTTTGGTTGCGCAGCACGTTGCAACGAAGTGGTCTAGCATACGTGTAAAATGCTTTTCCCCCCCAAAAAAACGCTGCACAGTAGCACTTTCTTTAATAACATAAAAACACGTACGTACGACGCAAATGATACTGTATGCAAAGATAACGTAAACGCACGTGCAGTGTCGATGAATTGACGCGTTAAGATAGGTTTCTTAACACTCTAGAATGATTATATGGCACACAAACAAGGAATTAAGACGCGCACACAACCTTAAACTCTTAATCATCGTACATATCTTTGTTCATCCTCTTCAAATGAGAAGGAGTGATCTTGAAGCTGTAACAGCAGCTGTCCATCAAGGTTCTTTTTGCGTGCAGCAAACCGCACAACGCGTCTGTCGACAATCTGTTTCTTTGCTTTGTTTTCAGCAGGTTGACTTGCGAAAATACGCGTTCGACAGCAGCGCTGGAGTGTGGTAGGCACAAAAGGTTCTTCATAAAACTTGACAGCAGTGGGTACTCTTGTGATCCGTCTCCTTTTTTCATTTGAGACACTTTGTGCCAGAACTGGCTCGCAGTCAAGTCAACGTGGTCGCTCAGCTCCATGTTGCGAAGAAGTCGCCATTCCCTGTCCAGTTCGTTCACTTCATTTTCTTTCACGATCAGGGGAAAGGAGACCGCAAGCGACGCGATTGATGGTACTGTCTTTCCCAGGACAACTTTCGGGTCTATGACTCGAAGGTTTTTCATCTGTTCACTTTTTAGGGGGAACCGCAGGTAGATCTGGTGAGCTGCTTCAATAAAAAACTCTAAACACCGCAGCCGAAAGTTGTGAACCTGATTATCGTTTAAGCCGTGCGTGTTACCGGCTAGTGCGGCAGTTGGCTTTGCTCCGAGGTAAATTTCTTCCAATGGCAGGAACTTGGCTGGGTCTTTGTACCGCACATCGGACAACGGCGTGGCCTCCATGTAGTCTCGCTTGATGTAGCATTCCAGTATGCATTTCAGCATGGCCGAAACCTTTTCATGGAGCAAGTGAATTCTGGTTTCTTCCGACTGCATTTCCTTATTTAGGTTAGTGAAAAAAGGCAGGACGTACTCAAGAAACTCGAGGTAGAGTTTCGTTGACGGGTCAGTCAGTTTTTCCAGAATGGCTTCTGCAGCAAGCAGGCGGTCGTCAGTGGCTGCTTTTTTGAAAAACAAAATCAGGGCAGGCATCTGCTCAAGCAAGCTTGTCACAACAACTTGGAGAGACAGCCACCGTGTTTGGCTTGGGTGCAAGAGCTTGTGCGGTTTCACCTCTGCCAGCTTCTGGAATTCTTGGAAGGCAGATGTCTGCTTCGGCGACAAAAAGTAATTGAAAACATCGCGTGCCAGATCTTCAACTCCTCTTGGAAGTGTTTTACACGCATACGAGGCGCACAGATGGAACGAATGGCAAACGCACTTCATAATGAAGAGGCCTGGAATTTCTGCTTGTAGCAGCGACGCAACAGAATGATGTGCACCCATCATTACGTTCGCTCCGTCGGCCGCAAAACCAATCAAATTTTTGTCGTACGGAATTTTCGCAGCACTGAACACCGCCTTTAAGCTAGTGTAGAGAGAGCTGGCAGTCGCATCACTGACTGGTACTAAGTCCAGAAATGCATCCATTATGCCGCCGTCGGCGTTCATTACTCGGGCGACAAGTGACAGATGCTTCACCGTAGCCTTGTCAGTGGATTCGTCCACCAGAAGGGAGAACTTCTGTGTGCGCAAAAGCTCATAGAGCTCTTCGCGACTCTCCTCTCCAAGCACATTCTTTATGATTGCAGCGCACTTTGTCCGGCGGCAACTTAACTTCTTTGCGATCTGCGAGTCGTCACACGACGCCTTGACAACATCAACTAAATGCCCCATGGCATTAAAAGGTAGATTGTGTTCCGTGACAAACGCGGCAAGCCTGATTTCAGCCTCTTTGACCGATTTGTCTACTTGAGTTTGCCCACTTATTGAAGGCATGGATGTCAGCGCGCGGGTCGATTGCAAGCTTCCAGCGCTTTTCTTGTGCTTGGAGCTTGCAAGGTGGCGGTCGATTTCTGATTTCCCACCTTTACAATCGGATCTGCATGCTTTGCAGGAAAAATACAAGGTCCCTTTTTTACTGGCCGACAACCACCCTCTGTACTTCGGATCCGCTTCCCATTTGGTCAAATATTTTTGGTCGTACGCTTTCGCTTTCTTTTTGCTTGGCTCACCATCATCAAAGTCTCCTGGTCCAGAAGTTGCCATCTGACATGCAGCACGTTTGAACGGTGAAGGTACGCGGTGAGCGTAAACGTAGCGCGTTGATGCTGACACAAGTCAAAATTCAACTTTTTCTTTCGTAGAGCAGCAGTCACTCGTAGCGCCATCACACGCACGATTAAACAGTTTGAAAGTTATATGGTTTCGTTTTCGCCGATTATTTCGCGTTGCAGAACTGCTGTCGCCATCTATCAGCTTGGCAGAACACCAAAAATAGATGAGCAGTAACTAGCATTTTTTATAGTATTTTCTGTTTGGAAGGCAATATAATCAGATACGCCTGCCTTGAGGCCGCTTAAAGTAACTATTATACGGCCTCTTAAAATCCCTAGATTTCACAAAAAGACGCTAGATCCCTAAAGCAAGAGAAAAATCTCTAGATCTAGGGATAAATCCCTAGGGTTGGCATCACTGCTTCCCCTTCCATTTCACCCACCCATGTGGCAGCGACCTCTGCCGGCCATAGTGGGCATTCATTGCAGGCGGCGCCACGCTCATCCATTGAAAAGAGCTGGTGCACGGCAGCTGCAGCATCGGCTGCGTACCACAGAGCATAGAGTTTCTCACTAGTGAGAAACTCTATGCCACAGAGAATGTCCGTACGCTACTGTTGGCCTAATAAACGTTCGCTAAGCGACAAGGTATGCACTAAATAAAATTATACCATACAGTGAATTATAATTTAGTATTCTAAATTGTATAAAATGTATTTATAATAATGAGGTTGGTTGTGATATACCACTTTTTTACTTTTATTTAGCGCCTTCTTTAAGTACATTGGCAACTTTGTGTAACATGGCGGCGTTCATAAGAGAGCTCGCTTTTCAAACTACTGGATGCTTTCGTCCTTGTTTGTCGTATTTCATTTGGGTCTGCTCTTGTGAAGGCAGGGTTTGTTTTGCTTCATAGCTCGCTCGTCAGGACACTATGGACGCGAAGAAAGAGCTAGATGGGCTAACTTTTAAGGAGATGAGATTCAAGATGTGCCGCTTCCTCGAAGAGCAAGGGATCGTCAATGACCTTCGTGCGCGACTGCGCTACAAATTTGTGGAGGCGCTCAAGATAACTACACAAAGCGCCAAGTGTTCATCGCAAACTCTTCTCCATCAGGTTAGCGCTTTCATGTGTTACTCTGAACTATCAAATGACACGCGTACTTTGTTTGCCTTCTTCCGGTGACCGCTTTTCACCGGCTAACAAATGGCAAGATGCGCCTGCATAGAACCTTCTCGATTTTTATAGCCGAGTGTACCTGTTGCTGTACCTGTTGTATGTGTTGTCGCCGAACTTTGTAATCAGATTGTATGCGCGACGCGAATAGTGTTGCAATTCCTGGAAGGTATGCGAACACAAGCTACTACGCTGGAATCTTCGACGATTTATGTATAAAAGCCGACGCACGTGACCCGTTGATCAGATTTTAAATGGTGAGCTCTCCGCTATCCTTGTGCCGAGTGTGACTTGTTTTGCTGCGCACAGGTTCGCCGAATACACAGTTATTACTTTCGTGACTTGCGTTGTGCCACTGTGGTTGCTTACCGTCACTACAAGGTGGCACAGATATCGCGACGACAGGAAGAGAGTGCCCGCTAGCTTTCGCTGGTTGTTGAGTTTACTTACGATCGAACTAAACCAGTTCATAATGAGCGTGGTTACAAATATTTCTACGTAAGCAGGTCGATATGCGCCAACTAACGCACCAACAGAAAATCATCGACCAGTGCCCCTGCTCGAAACCGCTTTGAGCACTGCGCGCATTACCAACACATTTGATTCCCATCCTTGTCCGCAAGCCACGGATCACCTACATTTAGTTTAATCAAGTTCCTAGAACTCGCGCTTCCCTGGGATGCGTGTCGAGCGGACACCACCAAGGGAAGCTCCGGATGCGCAGACCCGCACTGCCGATACGCGTTGCTGGGCACAGAGACAGCTTCCCGAAACACTCTCGGCCCAGGTGGTCCTGTGGCTGATCCAGGACTACCTGTCCAGCCAGGGCTACGAGTACGCGCTGTGCACGCTCGCTTGCGAGTCTGGCGTCGGCCGGGAGCCCTTCTCGGCACGCGACGTCGAGGAGTTGCTGCGCGTGGCCCCGCAGCGTGACGGGCCGTGCCTGCTGCAGCGGATCGTGTCGCGCATGATGAGCCACCGGCCGGAGGCCGCCTCGGCGCAGACGTCGGTCGCACAGGGTGAGCGCCGCACGCCTTCGTGCGTTTTTTTAATGCGATTAGCGTTCTTAGCCCACTTTACGCCGCTGACCCAAGTTGTCCACTAGCTACGTGCTGGCTGGTGTCTCGCCGAGCAAGATAGCAGCCACAGTACTGGTTAGTATGTTTTATTTATTAATCACTTTACCCACAGCACCACAAATGGCGTTACAGTGGGGGCATTATAGTACAATGAAGGGGGGAAAATACACATGAATTGTTATGTGCATAAAACATTGCAATAACACATTCCTGGAATACACAATATTTCGGTACCAACGATCAGTACATCGCCAAACTATGATAGCGTGATACGTCTTCAGGCC
Source organism: Dermacentor albipictus (assembly GCF_038994185.2). Taxonomy (NCBI): domain Eukaryota; kingdom Metazoa; phylum Arthropoda; class Arachnida; order Ixodida; family Ixodidae; genus Dermacentor; species Dermacentor albipictus. The sequence goes on from NC_091823.1 coordinate 174,948,554, forward strand.
ACTAGTTCCCATGTAGACAAGAAAATGTGCGAGGTGCATGCAACTGAGAGCAGTAAGCGCCTCCCATGGCAGCTTCCCTGCAGTAGGCACCCGCCCGTGTCACATGAAATTGCTGGCACGCACTCAGTTTCCTATTGCAGTTCCAGCAAATTTCCTTGCGAGTCGTCACATGTCGCATTCACGGCTATCACCACCAACACTACTGTGATCAACCTCAATGAGTCGGCACGCCATGCTGCACGAGGGATCGTCGACTGCATAGCTACCGGGCAGCGTGATTTTCAGGGTACAAACAATGGGGACTCTACTTCCTCGTACAATGAAATTTCTAAGCGCTTTTACTTGGCTTGGAGGATCTGCCCCCTCCCACATTCTATACTCAATAGACCTCAGGCTCTAACACTAAGGCTTCTACAGACGGGGGCAAACCCAAACGCCCCACTTCTTCACAGGCTTTACCCTGAAATTCAGGCAACAGATGCATGTACACTATGCAATGACAGCAAATTTAGATCACATGCTCTGGCGGTGTCCTGCGTTGCGCGGCGATGAAAGCGACACTTCTTTATGCTGGGATGCAGTTCTACACAGCCCCAACCTCGAAGAACAGTTATGGGCTGTCCAACAGGCCACGATGTGGCAGAGAGGCTCGGCCTCTCTGTCCCGACGTGGGTGCGGCCCACTGCGTGCTAACGCATGCCCTATAGCACCACAACCATTCATCCATCCATCCATCATGTTCTGGCGTCGCCCACCTGCTCAATTTTGTTTCGGCTTCCCATTGCCGTCTTAAAAATACTACACAATAGGCCTTGAAGGACACAAGTCCACTTGACAAAACAGCTCCTGCCTTCACCTTGTTCTTGTTTTGCTCATCATCTTGAATTTTCATTTCCCACCTTCCCCCTGTTTTCCCTGCACATTAGGAAAATGATATGTGTCTCGGGGTGCTCAGGCCCCACCAGTTCGAGACATCTCATTCCACGATTCTTGCCGAGTGGGTATGTCAAAATTTCCTGCCCGAAGAAGTTGCTGACCCGGGCCCGATTCGAGTAGCACCAATGTAAGCTTTCTAAAGCTGCCAAAACGACAATGGGTGTCTCAGGCCTCTAGGGCGCCACCACCTAGGCGTGCATCGGCATCGTGTGCTGCAATAATTTACACATTTTTATTACGTAGATGCCAACTGCAATTGAGTCCACCACATTTTTTAGTGACTTCAGATTGTACATCTTCCCAGTTGGTACATTTTTTCTTGCATTCTTTCCCAAAATGTATGAATGAAATTCTGCTGTATATATGACATATTTGGGTGGTCATTTGAGAGCTATCTGGCCGTGAAAGCTTTAAAGCTCCGTTACGAGAATAAACCAGTATGGAAGTGCTGATCCTGCTCCCTTGCAAAGGCCTTGCAAAAGAGCAAAATTGCGTTAGCTACTGCGAGCATAAGTGGGCTCCACTTATGCTAGCAGTAACTAATGCTTAGTTGCTCTTTTACAAGGCCTTCATGACTCTGCAAGATTCCTGTGAAATGACCACCTAAAGATGCCATTAGTTTGTCCTCAAGGTCTAATGTATTACAGAGGGCAGTGGCTTAGAGGAACACAAATAATAAAGAGAACAAAAGTGCAGGGAGCGATTTAAACAAGCAATAACGTTATCTTCACTAGTTGCCATGTCAGCGGGGAGATGGGTTTTACTGTACGCGAGGTATAAGAAAAGCAGAAGAAATATTCGTATTGCACATTTGAATACCACGAACTGTTGGAAGCAGTAGTTTCATTTCTGACCTAAATATCTGCAAAGTTCAAGAAAATATGCTGCAAATATCAATAAAATTTATTTTGAAGTTGTGTAATTCCGCACCAAAAATTGTAGTGTAATGCACATGTAATGTAGTCAAGATGAGTTGATTGTTGGGCTAGCTGGTCTTGCATTGCTGATGAAAGTTAGCACAACATAAAGACAGTGCTTGTCTTGGTCTTCGCTTCCTGTGTGCATTGTCTTTTCCTTGCTGTAATTTTTCTCATCAGTAGTGATGTATAGTTGTTTACAGCCTATGTGAAACAGTTGCATTCTTCAGATGAGTATTGATGAAAAGCCTACTCGCAAATCAACATTCATTGAACAGGGCATGTTCACTGTCGATCAGTTTAAGCCTCCAGCATCATGTGATCTTCTCTCTTGTTCGGCTTACTCACAAAGTCAGTGGTATGATTTATAAGTTTACTCAACCTTACATGTCTTAAAAAAGATAGTTTGCACAATTGGAATACCATGTTTTTTTTTTCTTTTCTGCAGAGCTGCAAAGTCGCAAACTTAGCATCTGTTTATTTTTTTATTTTCTGGCAGTTCTTTGTAAACGAGAAAAAAATAAAGCCATCATAAGTGATAAATCCGCTCCAAGCAGTTAGATTAATTTTTCTAAGGTGTCAAATGGAGCAGATTGAGATTGGTTCGCTGCTTTATTTATTTATTTTTATTTATTTATACAAGTACCTGCAGCGCCGCAAGGGCATTATTGCAGGGGGGGGGGGGCAAATTGAAGAAAAATGAACATGTGACAAAAACTTGATACAGCTAAGCACAGGTGGTAAAAGTAACAAAATATGTAACATCGATGAGTCATCTCGACGGCAACACGGTCTTCAGTGAAATGCGGTGCAAAATTGCAAGACAGAAATGGAAAGGGTACACTATTGCATGAAGTGCAATGCCAGCCAAATGATATAAAGAAAACGGGATAATATACTACGACAGACTGCGTGACAATAAATACAGAAACCCTGAATACGTTTTACATTCACCAATGCTTCTGGGAAGCCTATTCCAGTGTGCGGAAGCATGTGGAAAAAATGAATTACGGTAGACATCAGTACGACAGCGCATTTCAAGAACTTTCAGCTCGTGATCACATCGTTTAGAGATGAAGTGCGGAGGGAAAATGTACAAGTTCTTATTTATTCCTGTGAGATCAGAGTAGATTCGGAAAAAAAGTTCTAATTGTGCAGTTAATCGGCGGTGTGCTAGTGTTTTCCAACCAAAGTCCTCTTTAAGTAATGTAATACTGCTACGGAAGTTATAATTATCAGAAACAAATCTTGCAGCGCGGTTTTGGACGCGTTCGAGCTTTTCTATAAGTTTAGAGCTTTGAGGGTCCCATACCTCGCAAGCGTATTCGAGTACTGGACGAACATTTGTTATGTAAAGCAGTTCTTTTACTTTCTGGGGGGCGTTATAAAAATTACGTCTAACAAGGTTTAGCATACGAGATGATTTTAAGGTTAAGTATTCAATATGTCTGTTCCATGTTAAATTTTCTGAAAAATAGACCCCGAGGTATTTGTAGTGTTGGACCTTTTCAAGAAGTAGTCTGTCCAATTTATACACTGATCTCACAGGAAAGTGTTTACGGGTGAATGACACAAGTTGGCATTTAGCATTGTTCAAAGACATGCTCCACTTAATGCACCAAGCATGAATTTTGTTTAGATCATTCTGCAAACTACTAACATCGCAATCATTTTCTACATTCTTGTATGTGGCACAATCATCAGCATATAACCTCACTTTGCATTCTAGATTGTTGACAGTGTCATTTATAAAGACTAAAAATAACAAAGGCCCCAAAACAGACCCTTGGGGCACGCCAGAGGTTATGGTGACAGGTGTTGATTTAGTGCCGTTTATTAAAACATATTGTGTTCGTCCAGACAGGTAATTTCCTATCCAATGTACTATTGCAGGGTGTATACCGAGACAAGATAATTTATGTAAAAGCAATGCATGAGAAACGGTGTCAAAAGCTTTCTGGAAATCCAAAAATATACAGTCTACCTGAAATCCAAGGTCAAAAGAGTAAAAGAGATCATGAGAGAACTCTACCAGTTGAGTCGTACATGACAAGCCGGGCCTGAATCCATGTTGAAAATTCGAAAAGAAATTATTGCTTTGAAGGTGTTTCATCACAGCACTGTATATAATGTGTTTTGCAACATAGACATGTTAGAGAAATAGGCCTGTAGTTTTCTAGCACATTTTTGGGACCGTTTTTATGAACGGGAACGACGTGGGCTACCTTCCACTCTGCAGGTAATGAAATGGTATTTAATGATTTATTAAACAGAGCGACTAAAATATGCGCAATTTCTTGAGAACAGGATTTCAATACCTGCGACGGAATACCATCAGGACCGCCGGCCGATTTGTTGTTCAGATTGGAAATAAGCTTCAGAACACGGTTATATGTGACAGTGACCATAGGCGTATTCTCGTAGACTATTTCTTGTATTTCAGGCGGTTTACCAGTGTACGTCTCAGAAAAAACACTTTTAAAATAGGAATTCAGACAGCAAGCCTTCTCATAATCATCAAGCACTGTTTTCTGGCCAACTGATAAAATAGGGACAGTGGTGTCCACTTTACCATTTATTTTAACAAATTTCCAAAATTCTTTAGGATTATCCCTCAACTTTGCGTCAAGCGATGAATTATAAGTTTGTTTATTCACCTTTATTTCTTGCCTAATTTTGTAGTTCACGTGACGCATTTCATGGAAAACAGACTGATTGCGAGTCTTCAGATACGAAGCATACAGGTGGCGTTTTTTGTTAATTAGTGAGCGAATTTTCTTATCTACCCAAGGTTTATCTTTCTGGCGTCTAGTTGTCAAAAGTTTGGAAGGTATGTATTTTTCAATTAAAGCCTTTAATTTATCTCTAAAAAGAATCCAAGCTTCATCTATGTCCACTGCCTGGCTGACCTCATAAAAAATAGGGAAGAAATTTGAAAGCTCTCGTAATAAAGACATGTAATCCCCTCGGTCATAGAAAAAAACCTTTCTGGGATATTTATGGGCTGGTCTAACTGAAGCGGCACTAGACGTGACAACAACGCAGTCGTGATCACTGATACCAGGGATGACAGCTACATTTTGGATCAACGACTCAGAGCTAGCAAAAAACGAATCTAAAGTGCTGGCAGAAAAATGGTCTCGTCGCGTGCATTCAGAGACGAATTGGGTTAGGTCATTAGTTATAACAAACTCTGAAAAGTCAAGAGATAGGGATTATAGCAAATTTCCTCCTTGCCCATGAGCAAAACGTGAACAAGGTGAATGCTGGAGCCAACGTTTCGACAAGTGGACTTGTCTTCTTCAAGGCGACGTATGCTTTCCTTGCCACAGTATATATAGGTAGGGTTCTTCTAAAGGGGAGAGGGTGTGAGGCGGGAGGATGCAGAAACGAGGGAAAATGTGTTAGCGTGTCGAATTGAGAGTAAAGAAACACTGTGTACAAGGTCAAAGCCAGGGCCCCCCTCACCCATCCCGGTCTGTCAACGCACGCGCGTGAGCCGGCGTGTCAAGGGCATCTGACACGCTGGCTGCCAAAAAAAGGAAAAGGAAAGAGAAAAAAAAAAGCGCAGGGGGGATACGTCAAGAAATCAAACTAAGTGTTGTTGCCTATAGCTTGAAGTTTAGCATGGTGAATAGATTCTAAAGCTCCCTTTGAAACGTTTATGCCTATTAGTTGCAATGTCTTGAACTTAAGGATAAGGTATGATTCTCTGTATTTTCTTTCTCGTTCAAAACAGAAATTTGACTGTAAGATGTAGAGTTTAAGTTCATCAAAGTTATGACTTGGTTGGTTGAAATGCTCGGCGACGGCTTTGGGAAGCTTTTTAACTGTGTCCGCGCGATGTCCGTTTAATCTGACGTTCATTGATTGTCCTGTTTCACCGATACATCGTTTCTTACAGAGGGAACATTCAAGCATATAAATCACATCCGAACTTGTACAAGTGAAGGTAGATTTGATTTTATGTGTATAACTATTTGCGGTGCTTTTAATTTTAATGTCACTTTGAAGGTGCCTGCAGGTTTTGCACCTAGGGAGACAACATGCTTTTATTACGGGGGAATTCTGTTGGCTGACTTTTGCGTGCACTAACATGTCTTTAAAGTTCTTGTTTCGGCGATAGGTAACCCTGGGTACATTCGCGAACGCTTTTCGCAGACACTCGTTACTTGATAATATTGGGTGGTATTTTCTTAGGATGTTGTTTATGTTTCGGAGTGCATTAGAATATCTTGTTATAAAGGCCGGCGGTCTGTCAGATTCTACTGTGGGTTGTCTCTTCGCCAATTCTGACTGTCTCTCCAATCTTGACGCGGCATCATAAGCTCTGTCGAGAGCAACTTGGGGATAGTTTCTTTCTGCTAGCATTGATTTAAGGTAATTTAGGTGGCGGATATAATCGTAGTCTTTGCTGCAGATTCTTCTTATACGTTTCGCTTGTCCGACAAAAATTCCTTGCTTGCAATGTCGCGGGTGATGACTGTTGTAGTCTAAATATTGCTGGCTATCTGTAGGCTTCCGGTAAAGTGTCGTTCTCAGTTTTCCGTTTTCTATGTAGACCGTCGTGTCCAGGAAGTTGATCTGACTAGGAGAGTGGTGAGCAGTAAATTTAATTCTCGGGTGAAAGCGAATGAAATGGCTAGTTAAGTCGGTTAAGGCGCTTGTGCCGTGTTCCCATATTATAAATACGTGATCAATGTAACGAAGTAGGTGTGGGGTTTTAAAGAGTAGGATTTCAGCAGGTCTGCTTCAAGCTATCCCATGAAAATGTTCGCATACGTGGGAATGAATGGCGTACCCTGCTAGTGCCGAAAATTTGCAGGTAGTGTATAGAATTGAATTCGAAATAGTTGAGCGTGAGAACTAACCTAAGGAGCGATAAGTAAACTTCAGGAGCATGCGCCTAGGGATTGATTGCGAGGAATCTAGAAATGGCTTCAATTCCTTCACTCATGGGAATGTTGGTGTAAAGGGCAGAAACATCCAAAGTGACTAGTATAACGCAGTCGGAAAGAATTTGGTTGGCGTTGATGCCGTCGATAATTCGAAGGAAGTGCGGCGGGTCTTGAACGAAAGATGGGAGGGTGGTGGGTATGTTCGACAGGTGGTGATTTAAGAATTTAGGTAGTGACTCAGTAGGTGCGTTGTTATTTGACACAATAGGCCAACCTGGGATTTCTGCTGTAAATATTTCTTCGACCGGAACATTATGTATTTTAAGAAGAAGATAAAAGTGGCCTGCTGTTTTGTTCTTGGGCATCATGAAGCGATATTCAGATTGCGTGATTAGTTCCCTGGACAGGAGCTTCGCTATTGTGCTTATCACAATATTGCTGTAATCTGAAGTTGGGTTAGAGTAGAGTTTTCTGTAATGGGTGTGGTTGCTCAGTTGTTTGGAGGCCTCATTCTTGTACTTTTCGATAGGCCAGATTATGGGTATGCCATTCGCTCCCACGTATGCGAACATTTTCATGGGACAGCTTGAAGCAGACCTGCTGAAATCCTACCCTTTAAAACCCCACACCTATCTTTGTTACATTGACGACATACTTATAATATGGGAACACGGCACAAGCGCCTTAACTGACTTAATTAGCCATTTCAATCGCTTTCACCCGAGTATTAAATTTACTGATCACCACTCTCCTAGTCATATCAACTTCGTGGACACGACGGTCTACAAAGAAAACGGAATACTGAGAACGACACTTTACCGGAAGCCTACAGTTAGCCAGCAATATTTAGACTGCAACAGTCATCACCCGCGACATTGCAAGCAAGGAATTTTTGTCGGACAAGCGAAACGTATAAGAAGAATCTGCAGCGAAGACCACGATTATATCCACCACCTACTTGACCTTAAATCAACGCTAGCAGAAAGGAACTGTCCCCAAGTTGCTCTCGATAGAGCTTATGATGCTGCGTCAAGATCGGAGAGACAGTCGGAACTGGCGAAGAGACAGCTCACAGTAGAATCTGACAGACCGCCGGCCTTTATAACAAGATATTCTAATGCACTCCCAAACATAAACAACATCCTAAGAAAATACCACCCAATATTATCATGTAACGAGTGTCTGCGAAAAGCGTTCGCGGATGTACCCAGGGTTACCTATCGCCGAAACAAGAACTTTAAAGACATGTTAGTGCACGCAAAAGTCAGCCAACAGCATTCCCCCGTAATAAAAGCATGTTGTCTCCCTAGGTGCAAAACCTGCAAGCACCTTCAAAGTGACATTAAAATTAAAAGCACCGCAAAAAGTTATACACATGAAGTCAAATCTAGCTTCACTTGTACAAGTTCAGATGTGATTTATATGCTTGAATGTTCCTTCTGTAATATACAATATATCGGTGAAACAGGACAATCAATGAACGTCAGATTAAACGGACATCGCGCGGACGCAGCTAAAAAGCTTCCCAAAGCCGTTGCCGAGCATTTCAACCAACCAAGTCATAACTTTGATGAACTTAAACTCTACATCTTACAGTCAAATTTCCGTTCTGAACGAGAAAGAAAATACAGAGAATCATACCTTATCCATAACTTCAAGACATTGCAACCAATAGGCATAAATGTTTCAAAGGGAGCTTTAGAATCTATTCACCATGCTAAACTTCAAGCTATAGGCAACAACACTTAGTTTGATTTCTTGGCACATGCCCCCCCCCCCCCCTTTTTCTTTTTTTCCTTTTCCTTTTTTTGGCAGCTGGCGTGTCAGACGCCCTTGACACGCCAGCTAACGCGCGTGCATTGACAGACCGGGATGGGTGGGGGGTGGGCCCTGGCTTTGACTTTGTACACAGTGTTCCTTTACTCTCAATTCGACACGCTAACACATTTTCCCTCGTTTCCGCATCCTCCCGCCTCACAACCTCTCCCGTTTAGAAGAACCCCACCTGTATATACTGTGGCGAGGAAAGCATACGTCGCCTTGAAGAAGACAAGTCCACTAGTCTAAACGTTGGCTCCAGCATTCACCTTGTTCACGTTTTGCTCATCGTCTTGAATTTCCATCTCCCGCATTCCCCGTCTTTTCTCCTTGCCCATGTATTTTAGCTACAAGCTCCTGAGGTAAAGCTTTCTGTTGACACTGTGGGCCACTTGGCAGTACATGGGTGCATTGCAAGGCGAATGTTTTCATTATGTCATTGCACCGAATGACTGCAGTGTAAGTATCTCTATTATGCAGGAGACCCAGAAGGGTTGCGTTTTAGTCGAAAGAAAGAAACAGGCGCCAGAAGTGTGTGTGGGGGGCGGGGTGATTCTTTTTCCGATAGTACCACATGCAAAAATACAAATAAAATGAAAACAAAATAAAGTGGCAATACATTGAGTACAAAAGTTGCAAGTTTGACATTCATTGCACAACATTATAAAATTGATATACACATTTTTTTAATAAAATTGAAAATTTTTTACGACTTGTGGGTAAAGCCAACAGCCCGCTGAGCATTGATACAAAAGAAATGTGTTACTGCTGCTATCAGATTGCCTGGTCATATCGAACACAGAGCAGCATCTCGGGTATTCATGGGCAGTCCAGGATGATAAATCCAAGTGTGCTTATGTTGTCCTTGCGCTTTGAATCTCAGTGCCTGAGGCAAGCCAGGTGCAGGCCGAGCTGGAGAGGCTCAAGGGCTCCATGGCCGAAGCAGAGCAGAGGCTGCTTGCTGTCCAGCGGCAGCTGCAGAGTGCACAGCCTCCGAGCAAGGATGCTGTGTCACTGCTGGGTCAACAACCTTGTCACCGGCAGGTGGGTGACCAGGCCTTCTACTGCACCACTGTGCTCAACCGAAGCAGCACGATACTTACGCTTGGGTCAAACAGTTTGATTTAACTTCTAAATGCAAGCATTTCAAGCATTGCCTTTCTTTCTTTTTGTTTGAAGGTGCTAATGTAAAAATCTTGTGCCTCATTAGTATTTTTGCTTTGTTGTATAGTTGCTAACTCTGTAGTCAAGGCATGAAATCTGAATTCCTCGCGTGTGCAAAAAATCAATGATTATGTCAGCTTGCTGTGCAACTAGTTGAATATGCGAGTCCAGCACAACTGCAGAATTGAAGGAGGCTCACTAGATATGTGACAAGCTGCAGAGGTGATGGTTACAGTAGCCTGCATCAGTCATCTCAGTGCAGCAGTGACAGAGGCTGCTCTGACCGTACTGCCGAAATTGACCACCATCGAAGCAGGCATTCTCTCCTGCTTCTTCACTGTGGCCATTGAGCACAGGATGAGCCTCTGCTCTCATGTGCGTAGCAGTACTGCTCATCTGCGTCTGCGTGACGCGTCTGCGACTTTGAATTCAGGTCGCAGATTGCGCTGTGTTTGTCACTAACTTTTATTGGGTGAACTTGTGGCCACAAAAGCAAGTTACACTCAAAGCACTGCGACAACGGTGAACATGGTCAGTGATTGGCGAAGTCTGATCTGTGGGGCAAGCGTTTCGGCTTTTACACGAGTCATTGAACGTTCCAGAATAATCGCTGGTACCCGCGTGTCTTCCACTACACAATTTGCATCATGAATACAAGCAATAAGATTACACAAGGTTCGGTGACAACAGACAGTAGATAGAACCCTCAATAACATTCGAGAAACTTCTGATACATGCAGGCACGTCCTGCACTGAGTGATAACATTTCTGAGGCGGTGAAACGTGGCCACCCAATAAAGATAAACGGGTACGCGTGTCAATATTGTGAGCAGATATTAACAATGTGTGAAGGCATGCAGAAAGAGCAATGGAAGAGCCAGGCTAGCTCATTCTAGTTACTGTACTTGTGCAATGTTTATAAATGTCCAGACGTTTAAGGTGAAAGTAATCTATCACTTCTGAGTAATTGCTCAATTACTTTTCTGGGGCAGTAATTGCTCACTGTACTTGACGTTTCAATTAAGTACAAATTGTATTTTTTTTTTTCTGTGATGTAGAGAAGTCTGATGGTAAACTGTTCATGATATCCTCATTGACAGCATTGGTAGTTGAACTCTAAGTTAACTGTTATAGTAACCCCTGTGTTGCTTCAGGACATTAAACGCACACAAGCGTTCCTTTAATTATTGCATTGCCTTCTGTTTCAGGCCATGCGTCAGATGTCAGTACTGACTGAGTTGAGCAGCATTGGCAGCGACACCATTCCTGAAAGCAGCACTCTGTCTTCTTCAGGGTAAGGAGTTGTGCCAATAGTGTGCTGCTATCCAGGCAGCTTATACAGTTAAACCTCAGTACTGTAAACAATGTTGGAACAAACAACGTTTAATAAAATGAAAGGAAATGCATTGCGACAACAGTCAAAGCGCACGCGTGCACAAGCACACGTCAGCGTTCCACACCAACTGCTGATGATGATAGGTTGGGCAGTGCCACCTAATGATAACTCCGCCATTCTGGCCCACTGACTGTCCTCAGTCAGCAGTATAGTGAAGGTCGATCCAAATAGGTCACAAAGCTTCGGGTGAAAAGTGGTTCAGTACAAATTGTCACCGACATCAGCAAGGGTGGTTATGGGAGCAGCGATTGAAGCGCGACTATGTTTGGAGGGAACTAACATTGGGAAAGAAAAAAGGCGTTTTTTTAATTCAACTGAGACACAGTTAGATTCATTCAACGAAAATAAAATTTCTGGTCCAATTTATATATTCGTGATGAGTTAAGAAAATAGAAGTTTATTTATTTCATTAATATAATAAATAAATTTTTTTTCAGCGCCCATCGTTACAGGGGTCATTGACGCCGCTATCACTCGCAGTGCAATGCAGCTCTTGAAATGTGCAAGGAAGGCGCGCTCGTAAAGTTCACCTGTGTATATGCGCCCCCCTCACACATTGTACTTTTTTGCTTGTGGACGCTTGTCTGAATTTTGTCACGCAGGTAGCTTCATTGCTTCTTAACCTGTTCAATTAAAAGGAGTGAGTTACGACCGCCAGATAATTGTTTAGTTGCTTTCGTGCGACTGCGCTGTGCGACAGGATTGGCATCCGATGATAGGATCAGCACTCTACACCTGAAGCTTTCGTTGGCCTCCAAAGAAAGTACCGTATTTACACGATTGTAAGTCAACCTCCTTTTTTTAAATTTGAAAATCTGAAGTTGGGGGGTCAATTTACAATCGAAACCAAAACATGGCTCCGAAAAAAAAAAGGGGGGGGAGTCTAACAGGATATCAGGGGAGCTACAATGTACAGTCGCCGACTGATTTTCCGGACTCCAAAAATTTGGACATGCCCGATTATTTGGTCAGCTTCGTGGCACCGCCATTCTCCCCATAGACCATAATGTATAACTGCCGAAAGTTCGGACTCCTTGCAACCTCTCGTCTGATTTTTCGGACGCTCCTTGAGCCAACTCGATCAAGAGCACCATGCACCGACTCTGACTGGTGCTTGGCTCGACTTGCTGAACGCCATTTTTGTCTTGAACAGAGCTTCCTTGCTGCCCCATGAAGTGGCGCTACTGGAAACCTCCGCTCATCATCATCGTTTCTGCCTGGTTCGACAGAGTGGCTCTACAGCAGTTCCAGTTTCAGCTTAGTAAGCCATGTTAAGACAATCCAGCAGCTTATTTGTTTCTTTGCGCACGACGCTGCAAGCAGGTCACGTTTTTCGTTTGTGCGACTGGTGTCAGCACTGTGGTGTTTACTTTGAGTGCTGTGTCGAGGTTTCGGTGATCCAACGCGGCATACGGAAACATCGCGTCAGGTGTCTAATGGTGCCGATAGTGCCCGCACAGACTGCGCTGGGGAGTGCCGGCAAGCGGGTGCCGGGAGGCCTAATATTTGTCGCCTTCTGATGTGCTCCCTACTGACGCGGTAAATGTTCTGCCAGGACCTGTGCAGTAGTTGCATTGCGACTCCGAACAGCGCCTCATTTGACAGTTTCACAGGTGCTGACACAGCTGTACTGACATGCGCAACTGGATGACGGCGAGATCATTCGCAGGTTTCTGCTGCACCGCCGGACGATGACAGCGATTCGGAAGATGACGCACGATGTGCTGCGCTGCCGTCGCATGTGGAGCGTGTACAAGTAGCGAGCGCTTTCAGCCGCCTATAGTGATCGTATGACCCTCTCCGAGATTCAGGCTTATCTCATCATCATCATCATCAGCCTGGTTACGCCCACTGCAGGGCAAAGGCCTCTCCCTTGTTTCTCCAAAAACCCCGGTCATGTACTAATTGTGGCCATGCCGTCCCTGCAAACTTCTTAATCTCATCCGCCCACCTAACTTTCTGCCGTCCCCTGCTACGCTTCCCTTCCCTTGGAATCCAGTCCGTAACCCTTAATGACCATCGGTTATCTTCCTTCCTCATTACATGTCCTGCCCATGCCCATTTCTTTTTCTTGATTTCAACTAAGATGTCTAAGATTATATTAAATCACGTTTGTTCCCTCACCCGATCTGCTCTTTTCTTATCCCTTAACGTTACACCTATCATTCTTCTTTCCATAGCTCGTTGCGTCGTCCTCAATTTGAGTAGAACCCTTTTCGTAAGCCTCCAGGTTTCTACCCCGTAGGTGAGTACTGGTAAGACAGTTATTATACACTTTTCTCTTGAGGGATAATGGCAACCTGCTGTTCATGATCTGAGAATGCCTGCCAAACGCACCCCAGCCCATTCTTATTCTTCTGATTATTTCCATCTCATGATCCGGATCCGCAGTCACTACCTGCCCTAAGTAGATGTATTCCCTTACGACTTCCAGTGCCTCGCTGCCTATTGTAAACTGCTGTTCTCTTCCGAGACTGTTAAACATTACTTTAGTTTTCTGCAGATTAATTTTTAGACCCACTCTTCTGCTTTGCCTCTCCAGGTCATTGAGCATGCATTGCACTTGGTCCCCTGAGTTACTAAGCAAGGCAATATCATCAGCAAATCGCAAGTTACTAAGGTATTCTCCATTAACTTTTATCCCCATTTCTTCCCAATCCAGGTCTCTGAATACCTCCTGTAAACACGCTGTGAATAGCATTGGAGAGATCATATCTCCCTGCCTGACGCCTTTCTTTATTGGGATTTTGTTGCTTTCTTTATGGAGGACTGTGGTGGCAGTGGAGCCGCTATAGATATCTTTCAGTATTTTTACATACGGCTCGTCTACACCTTGATTCCGTAATGCCTCCATGATTGCTGAGGTTTCGACAGAATCAAATGCTTTCTCGTAATCAATGAAAGCTATATATAAGGGTTGGTTATATTCCGCACATTTCTCTATCGCCTGATTGATAGTGTGAATATGATCTATTGTTGAGTAGCCTTTACGGAATCCTGCCTGGTCCTTTGGTTGACAGAAGTCTAAGGTGTTCCTGATTCTATTTGCGATTACCTTAGTAAATACTTTGTAGGCAACGGACAGTAAGCTGATCGGTCGATAATTTTTCAAGTCTTTGGCGTCCCCTTTCTTATGGATTAGGATTATGTTAGCGTTCTTCCAAGATTCCGGTACGCTCGAGGTCATAAGGCATTGCATATACAGGGTGGCCAGTTTCTCTAGAACAATTTGTCCACCATCCTTCAACAAATCTGGTGTTACCTGATCCTCCCCAGCTGCCTTCCCCCTTTGCATATCTCCCGAGGCTTTCTTTACTTCTTCCGGCGTTACCTGTGGGATTTCGAATTCCTCTAGACTATTTTCTCTTCCATTATTGTCATGGGTGCCACTGGTACTGTATAAATCTCTATAGAACTCCTCAGCTACTTGAACTATCTCATCCATATTAGTAATGATATTGCCGGCCTTGTCTCTTAACGCATACATCTGATTCTTGCCAATTCCTAGTTTCTTCTTCACTGTTTTTAGGCTTCCTCCGTTCCTGAGAGCATGTTCAATTCTATCCATATTATACTTCCTTATGTCAGCTGTCTTACGCTTCTTGATTAACTTCGAAATTTCTGCCAGTTCTATTGTAGCTGTAGGGTTAGAGGCTTTCATACATTGGCGTTTCTTGATCAGATCTTTCGTCTCCTGTGATAGTTTACTGGTATCCTGCCCAACGGAGTTACCACCGACTTCCATTGCACACTCCTTAATGATGCCCACAAGATTGTCTTTCATTGCTTCAACGCTAAGGTCCTCTTCCTGAGTTAAAGCCGAATACCTGTTCTGTAGCTTGATCTGGAATTCCTCTATTTTCCCTCTTTCCGCTGACTCATGGATCGGCTTCTTATGTACCAGTTTCTTCCGTTCCCTTCTCATGTCTAGGCTAATTCGAGTTCTTACCATCCTGTGGTCACTGCAGCGCACCTTGCCGAGCACGTCCACATCTTGTATGATGCCAGGGTTAGCGCAGAGTATGAAGTCTATTTCATTTCTAGTCTCGCCGTTCGGGCTCCTCCACGTCCACTTTCGGCTATCCCGCTTGCGGAAGAAGGTATTCATTATCCTCATGTTATTTTGTTCCGCAAACTTCACTAATAACTCCCCCCTGATATTCCTAGTGCCTATGCCATATTCCCCCACTGCCTTGTCTCCAGCCTGCTTCTTGCCTACCTTGGCATTGAAGTCACCCATTAGTATAGTGTATTTAGTTTTCACTCTACCCATCGCCGATTCCACGTCTTCATAGAAGCTTTCGACTTCCTGGTCATCATGACTGGATGTAGGGGCGTAGACCTGTACAATCTTCATTTTGTACCTCTTATTAAGTTTCACAACAAGACCTGCCACCTTCTCGTTAATGCTATAGAATTCCTGTATGTTACCAGCTATATTCTTATTAATCAGGAATCCGACTCCTAGTTCTCTTCTCTCCGCTAAGCCTGGTAGCACAGGACGTGCCCGCTTTTTAGCACTGTATATGCTTATTTTGGCCTCCTAACTTCACTGAGCCCTATTATATCCCATTTACGGCCCTCTAATTCCTTCAATAGCACTGCTAGACTCGCCTCACTAGATAACGTTCTAGCGTTAAACATTGGCAGGTTCATGTTCCAATGGCGGCCTGTCCGGAGCCAGTGATTCTTAACACCCACTGCTGCGTCGCAGGTCTGACCGCCGCCGTGGTCAGTTGCTTCACAGCTGCTGGGGACTGAGGGCCGGGGTTTGATTGTGTTGTTCGTATAGGAGGTTGTGGCCAAGTACTGCACCAAGGTGGCCAATCCTGCTCTGGTGAGGGAGTGCGTTACCGGTTCTGGTCACCGGGATCAGGCCAGACTCCAGGCCTGTTCATGCAATTTGATCAACACGCGGATTTTTTTTTTTTAATCCGATGGAAAATTGCCGGCACCAAGATTCGAACCACGGACCTCTTGCACGCGAGGCGGGTGTTCTACCTCTACGCCACCGCTGCTTTCTCAGGCTTATCTGATTGCGCGTAAACGGAACAGCGTGCAACGGCGCATTCACGATTTCTTCAAGCCTACTGCCGAGCCCGAATAAGTGTGTGGAAATAAAGGATTTCATTTTTTTTTTTTCTTAATCTGCTTTTTCGGACACCTGTTTGTTCGGATATTTCCGCAGTCCCCGTGAGGTCCGAATAAACGGTCGGCGACTGTAGTACCTATTTTATGTTTTGTCTATGGCACCCATAGCTTTGTGCTATCCGGTGGGTTTGTTCGTTTGGAAGGATTTTTTAACATTTTTGGGAGTTTTACAGCGCACGCAGCACTGCTGTGGGAATGTCGATAGTTCATGGAAGTGCTGCTGTTCCATTTACAGCGGCACCCTCAGAACAGCGGCGCTTGCGGAGAGTATCGATAGTTCATGGAAGAGCAGACACCGCTCGCGGCTCGCATGTTTCTCTTTCCCTGCAGCTCTTTAGTTTCTTTCATGCGTTCGATTTGACTGCCGGCCACGTGCTACTTCCATGCATCCTCAGTTGTCATGAGTGCTCCAAGTCCACTAAGCATTCGGCGCTCGTTCACAGCGGCGTTGAAGAGGGCTGCCATCCTTTACGCTGAAGAAACAAATAACTGCGCAGCGGGCCGCAAGTTTGATCTTTCTTAATAGGTGGTGCGAGAGTGGCGACAGCAGCGAAGCAAAATTTTCAGCTGTGACGGCAAGCAGAGGTTTCCGAGGGCCGATGTCGGGACGCTTTCCAGAGCTGAAGGCCGAGCTTGTGGCGTACATCTCTGAAATGTGTCATTGGTCCCTGCCAGTGACGTGTGACATGGTCGTGAGACAAGCCTGGATCTTCGCCTTTTAAGGACCTGCTCCGCCATGAATATGAGTGGCTGGTGGCAGAATACTGCGAACTTATGCCGACTAGACATGTCAAAAGAGCCTCCCTGACAGCTCTGCGTGGTTGGGTGCTTTCGGCGGGGACTTATGTATGCAAATGCAGAATTTCACTGGACGACGACGTGCTTCGGGACCGTAGCAGCAATGACGATGGCAGCACCAGCGAGGAGTAGTAGTCCAGTGACCATGCCAGCTACAAATAAATTTTCGGTATGGAATGCGCCCACGGGTATGCTCTTCTTTCTTTTTTCCCTGTCACACGCGATATGGGGGGGTCGACTTACATTCGACTTGACTTACAATCGTTTAAATATGGTATTTTTTGTGCAGAGGTGCGATTTCGACAACGGTACAGCTGGCCTTTTCCTGCATCACTTTCCGCGCTGAATGCTCGAAACGCCCATCAAGTCGAATGGCGGGGCATTTTAATATATAGCTCTAAAGGCAGGCCAACAAAACAAATTTCACACCTTCGAAAACAAAATGATGTCACTTCTGTTTTTAACAGATATGGCATCACATTATTTTTTCTTCTGCCGGAAGTGTTCCCTCCACATACAGATAGCGCTAAGCCCCATGAATCGCCGATGAACCGCCATGTCTTGAACGTATGGGCTCCTATGAAAGCTTCGCTACTAAGTACATCTACCTTGGTATAGTCCTAGAAATCTTGTGGCCTCGTTTGTCGTCGCCCACTTTGTCTTGGCGCATGTAGTTCCAGAGCAGTTTAGTCGGCCCTACCCTCACCACTGTCGATTTCTTACTTGGACACATTGCAGAATGGCTTCAACTGACTTGCCTCTGCTGTCGTAAAATACGGACTGGCATTCTTGGCATAGCAGTTCTTTTTTTCTTTTTCTTTTCTTCTTGACTAAAATAACTGGATTGCTGGGCTCAGACTCACTGTCTGGGATCAGTCCACAAGCCTTGAGCTAGTCGGGGATTTCTTGAAGCAGCTGTCATTCTGCCCATGAAGCTTGGTAAAAGGGTCACTCAATGGTGTACTTCCTGGTTTTTTCTGATTGGTCATGGTCAACACAGGCATGCATCGATGTTTCCTGGTGCGCATTGCAAAGCACTTTTGGTAACAGTTCAACAGCTCAAACAGCTCTTCTTTATGTGCTTCTGTCACAGATGGCCCAAACTTGACTTCCTCAGCCTCTATTGGTGATATCGCCTTTCTTGCTTGTTCAACGTATTTGACCACTTGCAGAGAATGCTGGCCTACCTAGATTCTCAAGCTCAACACAAACGTCATGGTTGACTATGTGACCTTTCTTTAACCCTTTACTGCACCTTGTTGCATTTACGCAACATTCTGATGAACGGCGCTAAAAACCGAAGCAAAGTCAGTTTGGAGCTGCCTGTACACGTTGTTGCATATCCGAAACATTGGTCTGTAAAACATGGCACCTTGTGCTGCAATCTGTGCTAATTCTTTGCATCTTCTACCAAAATGAATGTGGTGGAGGCTGCGCGCGCCCGCGAGCAGTGATATAGGTAAGTTTTACAAATTGTAAATGTATTTCTCCATAAGACAGAGCGCAAAAAAAATTCTTATGAAGGCCGTGCAAGCGCTATTGCGCTTTTTGCGATCTACCGGCCTGAGTGAACGACTTTAACTGGAACGCCTTTTTGTGTGTGTGCCTCCATGTGTGCGTGTTTTTTTTTTTTCCTTTATTTTTTAGCGTTTTCCTCTCTGTCATCTTTCTAACCCCTATCCCCCATCCCCAGTGTAGAGTAGCAAACCGGAGACTCATATCTGGTTAACCTCCCTGCCTTTCCTCTTCATTCTCTCTCTCTCTCTCTTACGCTATGATCCACATCCTTCCGACTCTGTAGGTTCAAAAAAACATTGTAATTTCGGAATAGTTTGTTCCTGGCGACAGAACGTTGCTATGTTGCCAAATGCAACAACATGTACATGGTTTATTTTCTTCGGAATAGTGAAATGGCTCCGAAACGCTGGTATGGCCCAGCAATTCCTCCTGATAGTGAAGCCAGTGACTATTCAATTAGTCACGACAGCCACGAGTGTAAGTCCGTTTCGATTCAATATGTGGACAAGATGTTCTCTGGTCGAATATTTCCTTTTTTCTTTTCAAAAGTACGCTGTGCTTCCGCACCTTGCCGTATCACGTCGTCACGGGCACAGCTTTGCGTCTGTGCTTCGATGTTCTACATTTTGACAATAACCCGAAAGCACTGCATTGTTTCCTGGCTGGACGGGAATCTGCATGATGTACTGCACGAAGTGTGGGAACCACCTGTGCTGCACAAGCATGTACAAGTGCTTCTTTTTGTTACACACTAAATCATAGGTGCACCAATGATTGTCTCGTGCAAATAAGCATCTGAGTATGAATTGCACTAAATCTATCTTTTACTATCAACTTCTTCATTTGCACATTGTTGCAAATATGCAACATACCCTTTTTCTGCAAATTGAAACCACAGACATTCGCTAAAGTAAGTTTCCATGGGAGTACAGGTACTGTTATGCTTCCCTACAACTCCATGAATAATATTATGAGGAAAAAAAAAATTGTGCAGTAAAGGGTTAAGTTGATGTCCGAGTGCAATAGATCCATGATCGGCAGGCTTGTCTTCCCATCTTTCAGTTCCCACAAGTAGTCCACCTCATGGGTTCCAGAGAAAAGCACAAGACCGTTTGGTTCCACACAATCTGAGACGATAACCGACTGAACCATGTTACCTTCAAGCTTGACCTTCTCACTGGTTGAGAAGGCTAATTGATCATGGTCGCTGTTGATTTCAATCTCGCTGAGTAATGGGGCATCTTGCTCGTCCAGCGGCATGACGGTGCCTTCTTACCCCTGCAGCACGACATTTTGTCTCAATGATGTCTGTTGCCACGATAATGTCAGGTCCTGCGAAGGCTTCGTCCGGAACTACGTGCATCCTCAAGCCCTTGAACAGGTTACTGTCAACTTCTAAATCAGCCTCGATCTTGCCCATTGTTTTGCAAGTTCCACCAATGCCGTATAACTACTTACAGTTATTGGGCTGGCTACTCCTTTGCCCATCTTCAATGCACATTTTGACGTGATCAAGGTCATCTGTGCACCAGTGTCTAGAAGAGTGGCCACAGGTTCACCATTGACATGTACAGTTTTCAATGACTGACGTTCCAGGCCTTTCTTCCTAATTCTTCCTTTATGTGGACCACGTGAAGTGCATTTCCTTTGAGCTTGGGACAGACCTTTGTGTCGTGCCCTTGTTTGCTGCAAGAAGTGCATTTTGTTTCATGTTGTGGATTCACGCAATCTTGCGCAAAGGGACCACAATCTTGACAATTGTAGGTCCGTGCCGGTGTGTCTGCTTTGCCACGTTCTCATCCTGTCATGACGGCAGTTTGCTTGTTTTCGAAAATTGCGCAGGCTTCTTGTCACTGTGTCTTCGATCTGGCATGAACTTCACTTTTTTTTTTCTTTTTGAAGCACTCGAAACTCTTAATGTCGCGCACCAGGCCATTAATGAAATTGTAGGCACGGATCCTCATAGCGTAACTTAATTCTCTCGACACCACTCCTGTGACGATTTCTTTCGTTCCCTCCACAGTGAGGCCAAGACTCGCAAAGTTTTTCTCACGAGCGTAGCTCTCGTAATGCTCCCGTTTTTGTTGGACACACTGTTCCATCAGGCTACATTGCTGTGTCTTCGATAGCGAATGAATGTAGGCATCTTGGAAGGCAGCTTCTCAGGATAGTCACAAAGCATGACTTCCTCCTGTGGACTGCTGCAAGTCCGATGAGGTGACGCAATACCCAACATTTTTAACTTTACCACGGTGAGCTTCTGCTCGCCTCTCTATCCCACTAAGCTTGCAGTTTGGGTGAACTTGTCAATCTGTTCCTTCGCAGGAATGCTAGCTAGAGAATGTTGACGCGATTGCTGACGTATCCAGAGTCACTCGCTTGGGCAACTGCACCTCAAGTTTCTCGAGGAGCTGTTTATTCTGACGCAACACTTGCAACAACATCTCCAAGACTCCCATGGACTCCATTGACTGGTCAGGCCTCACCCCTTTCCATAGGTAGCTGCCCTCCGCAGTAGCATGTTTCTCGAACTCCGAACGGTAATAGGAACTCACGAATGTTTGATGGCCTTCTCATTAATTGAAGGAGCGCAGTCTTATCCCACTTCTTATCTGCAAACAATGTTGAATAAAATGAAAAGAGATACATTGCTAGAACAGTCGGAGTGCGTGCACACGCAAGCACACATCAGCTTTCCAAACTGTCATATGTAAGAGGCATGCGGCGCAGAAAGGAAGAAGAGGATGATGTGCACGTATCGGTCCGAACGGCATGAGCCCTCAAGGCGTGTGACCCGAGCTGTGATTGAGGGAGAAGCGGTGCCGAGCTGGCATTATCGACGTGGCTCTGGGCCAAGAAGGTTGTAGCGTCAGCATCACACTGGCGATGGGAGCCATGGAGGTTCGGTCAAGTCTGTGATGCTGGCGGGCCAGGTGTGTGGCCGTCGACCTCTGCGCCGTTCGAGCGAGGGTTCGTGGACCTGCTGCATCCTCTCACGGCAGTGCCAGGCACTCCAAGAAGGATCCACCTTCAGAGGCAGACCAGCAGGTACGACAGTCTCTGGGGCGTCTCGTGGGCACTCGAAGAAGTAGCAGCGGAACCCGGAGATAGGCCTGACCGGTGAGGTCAGGGTTCCATGATGGAGTTCGGCACATCGGCATCAGAGATGAAGAGTTGACTGGCCAACACCAAGGCAGCAACACTTACAGAACACCGACTATGAAGGTCTGACACGCTTCGGACTCTGAAGAAAGGTGCGACAACAAAAGTCTGTAAGAACGCTCCTTTCTGATAACGTCGCAGCCGTAGGCTAGGGTTGCCTGACTTTCGCATAGAAAATGCCTAGAACTATTGTAGATGGGATAAGGACATGTTTAGGTTACGTAAGTGCTACCATTCCTTCATTGAGTTTTATTTACAGTCAATTGAGGTTTGAGTTTGTGAGTTTCGAGTGTAATTAAAATCTGTTTGCTGTGCTGCTCTGCGTCTCTCAATCCCATCTCACGTGGCTTCTGCACGCCCCTGAGATCGGTGACGCATGACACACACCAACTGCTGATCATGATAGTTTCAGCAGTGCCTCCTAAATATAACAATACTGTATAATGAATTTTAATATAACGAAATTGTCATTATAGCAAAGTATATAACTCTTTATAACTTCTTGCCCATATTGCCACATCCTATATGGTCGCCGCGGGTATGTGCCAGGCGATGAGAACGACGCTGAAGTAGCGCGCGAGTGGAAAAACAGAGACGACAACGACGTCGCGTTGACTGCTCTGATAAAGTGCTTTTACACGTCCTCGACACCGGCTTTCTCGTCTCCTACTGGGCTGTGACTCTGGTGGAGGTGCGGGGTAGGATTGCCTCATGCTCGGCGCCCCTTCGCGGAGCCATACATCGAACACGGAATCACCTGCGTTCGTCGAAACTCCTATTCACCGGTACAGTTGCCGCCTGCTAGTCTTGACGCCCGAGTTCAACCCTTTGCAGCACCCTGCAGGAATGCGTCTACTTACTTCCGCCATGGCTACTGCAACTCCATCGCAGGTGATGCTACAGAATCCTAAGATACCAGAAAGTTTCCATGGTGACGCTTTTGAAGATGTCCAAGATTGGCTGGAGCAATTTGAGCATGTCGCCAGTTATAATGACTGGGGCTCCCACCAAAAGCTGGCTAATGTCTATTTTGCGCTTCAAGACAGTGCGTGGACGTGGTTTGTGAACCGGGAGAGAAGTTTGACCACATGTGATGCCTTCCGCACCCAGCTGCTAGACACATTCACTAGTAGCGACAGAAGAGACAATGCGCAGCGCCTGCTCAAATCCCGCATTCAAAAACCAAACGAGAGCGTTGCCACGTTTGCAGAAGACAGGACCCGCCTTTTCTGCAGAGCAGTCCCTAAGATGGCCGAAGAAAAGAAGTTACGCTATCTCTTGCGCGGAGTGAAGGAGGAACTGTTTGCTGGACTCGTGAGGAACCCACCGATGACAGTGGCCGAATTCACCAAGGAGGCTACCGCTATAGAACGGGCACTAAAACAACGGTACCGCCAATATGATCGCACGAACTCACCGGTGAATGCTTCAATTCTACCTGAGAGCTGCGGCACGTCTCTGCGTGAGGTCATCCGAGAGATTGCGCGAGAGGAGATCTGGCAGCTCGGGATTTCCTCTCCTCCTATGGCACCAGCGGTGGCTTCTGTCACTGATATCGTTCGGGAGGAAGTTCGACAGGCCTTTTCGTAGCCCGACCGTGCTGCGACGACTAACCTACGCGGAAGCTGTCTGTCGTCCACCTCCCGTGACTTCGATGCTGCTGACACCGTCAACCACTACGACACAGCCATCACCGCCACCCCCGACGCTATATTTTCGACAGTTACAGCCGCCGCCAGCTATGCCATATCGCCGCCAATCTATCGCTGCGCCTCGATCTTATGGCGAATCCCCTGTCGGTTACCCGCTTTGAAAGACCGACTTGTGGCGCACTGCTGACCGCCGCCCGCTATGCTTTCACTGCGGCGAAGCAGGACATGTTTATCGCACGTGCCACTACCGTGCAGCCAAGGTTTCCCAACTGCAATTACCCTGTGTTTGATGCTGCACGTACCTGCGACGAAAATTCTACAAACTTTCAGCCGGAAGGTTCAGCGACGCCTCGATCGCATTCTCCTTCTCTGGCTCGTTATACCCCACCGACCCATCGCGATTTTTCTCACGCCTCTAGGGGCAGGTCCCCTAGCCCGCGCCGGGGAAACTAGAGGCAGCGACTTCCGGGGGTGAGGTTGCAAACCGTCGAGCTTTCCAAGAGCCCCCATCACTGACGACCGACGACTCTAAAGCTCCGACGACTACAACCACACCACCTGTAACCGATGCCGTCAGCGCCGATTTTGTCGTTTGCATTGACGGCCACCAAGTGGCCGCTCTCGTCGATACTGGTTCGCATTTTTCAATAATAAGTCAAAAGCTGGCCGACAGGCTGAGAAAAGTGAAGACGCCGTGGACTGGGCCCAACATCAGAACTGCCGGTGGCCAGTTGATGACGCCGATCGGAAAATGCACAGCCAGAATAGTAATCGCCGGTGCAACCTTCGTCCCCACCCTCGTCGTTCTTTTTGAGTGCTGCAAGGAACTTATTTTGGGGATGGATTTCTTGAGAGAGTACAGTGCAGTGATTAATGTCCGTGACCTCGTCGTCACATTTACTACGAGCTCAGACGACGTCGACCCCGCGGAGCACCATCGACCCCGCTTATGTATCGCCGACAATGACGTCACGCTTCCGCCGCGAAGCTGTTCCCTCGTACCTGTTATCTGCGACAACTTGAACACCGGGACTGGCGTCGCTGAACACATCGACGCACTGGTACTGAGTCAAGGCGTTTCCATCGCCAGGGTCGTAATTAATGTGCACGACGGACGTGCTGAACTCCTGCTGACGAATTTTACCGGAGAACGTCGACACATTGTTAAAGGCACGGCTGTCGCTTACTTTGACGAATTTACCTCAATACAAGACTGCCTCTCAGTGGAGCATGCGACGTCCACCGTGGCCATGCCTGCCCTTGTGGTTGATATCAGTCCCACCTTGTCACCCATCAAACGCAACAGCCTCCTTGAGCTCATCAATGAGTTTCAGGGCTGCTTTTCATCCACGTCCTGAGTCAGCCAGACGACGCTCACTAAGCACTGTATTGTCACCAAAGTCTACACCAGACCAAATCAGGAGAATCCTTATCGTGTAGCACGGAAAGAGCGTGAGGCGATACAAACGCAAGTGAAGACGATGCTTGAGGACGGGGTTATTCGGCCATCTAAGAGTCCTTGGGCATCGCCTGTCGTGTTAGTGAAAAAGAAGGACGGTAGCCTGCGCTTCTGCGTCGACTATCGAAAACTCAACCAGATCAGAAATAAACACGTTTATCCGCTGCCGTGTATCGACAATTCACTGGACAGGCTATGAAATGCACGTTACTTTTCGTCGATTGACTTGAAAAGCGGCTACTGGCAAATAGAAGTTGATGAGCGAGACCGGGAGAAGACTGCTTTTGTGATGCCCGACGGACTTTATGAATTTCAGGTGCTCCCCTTCGGTTTGTGTTCTGCGCCAGCAACGTTTCAACGACTAATGGACATGGTACTCTCAGGCCTCAAATGGCAAACCTGTCTGGTCTACCTCGATGACGTGATTGTTTTCTCCGTCACGTTCGAGGAACACTTACGGAGACTAAAGACGGTCTTTGAAGCAATACGTTTAGCTGGTCTAACTTTAAAACCTGAAAAGTGCCATTTTGGCTTTGAAGAGCTTCAATTTCTCGGCCATGTTGTCAGTCATGAAGGTGTCCGACCTGACCCTGATAAAATCTCTGCCGTTGCTAATTTCCTAACGCCATCAGATAAAAAGGCCATGCGACATTTTGTGGGCGTTTGCGCTTACTACCGACGCTTTATTGTGGAATTTTCGCGCATCGCATGGCCATTAACACATCTAACCAGAGATGTCCCCTTCGTGTGGGGTGAAGACCAGCAACGGGCATTTCACGACCTACGGCAACGACTGCAGACGCCTCCCGTGCTCGCACACTTTGATGACGACACTCCTACGATTCTTCATACCAACGCTAGTAATGTCGGCCTCGGCGCAGTGCTTGTACAGTGGCAGGACGGCACCGAAAGAGTGATTGCTTACGCCAGCAGGACGCTATCAAGGACGGAGGCAAACTACTCCACTACAGAAAAAGAATGTCTCGCACTGGTGTGGGCCGTCCTGAAATTTCGGCCATATTTGTATGGTCGGTGTTTCACCGTTGTCAGTGATCATCATGCACTTTGCTGGCTTACTAATTTAAAAGATCCAGCTGGTCGGCTTGCGCGCTGGCTTTGGCTCCAAGAGTTTGACTTCACTGTTGTATACAAATCGGGGAAACGACACACCGACACCGACTGCCTTTCTCAGTCTCCTGTTGAGACTGCAGTGCGCGACAATGATGACACGGCTTTTCTAGGCGTGCTAGATACTGTCGCTGTTTCACGCCATCAACGCGAGGACGCAGAACTGATTCCTCTTTTCAATTACTTAGAAGGAAAGACAAGCAGCGTGCCGAGCTTGTTCGCAAGAGGGCTACCTTTGTTTTGCTTGCGCCACGACATTCTCTATAAAAAGAACTTTTCACCTAGTGGCAGCAGCTACCTACTTGTCATTCCAGCATCTCTTTGTGACGAAGTCCTACATGCCTGTCACAACGAGCCGACCACTGGTCACTTGTGCTACACCCGCACATTGGCGAGAATTAGGCTAAAGTATTATTGGGCGAGACTTGTGTCGATCGTGAAACGTTACATACAGACATGCCTGGATTTTCAGCGCCGCAAAGCCCTACCCGCCCGGCAAGCCAGCTGGACTCCTGCATCCTGTTCAGATACCGCAAGCATCGTTCGAACAAATTGGCATGGACCTTTTAGGTCCGTTTCCACTGTCTACTGCCGGAAATAGATGGATAATCATTGTCACAGATTATCTTACTTGATACGCCGAAACAGGTGCTATCCAACGTGGAACAGCAGCCGAAGCAGTGTGATTTTTCATCGAAGCCGTCGTCCTAAGGCATGGCACTCCCTCAGTGGTCATAACAGACAGAGGATAGGCGTTCACGGCTACGCTTCTTGACACCGTTTTGCAACTAAGTGGTACCACTCACTGAAAGGCCGCGGCTTATCATCCCCAAACCAATGTGCTGACAGAACACTTGAATAAGACTGGCAGACATGATGAGTATGTACATCGACGTCGACCACAAGAACTGTGACGAGATTTTACCACACGTTACATTTGCGTATAACACGGCGCGCCAAGAGACAACACGCGTGACACCTTTCAACCTCGTTTATGGCCGGGAAGTGACAACCATGTTGGACGCAATGCTTCCACACGAGTGCGGTGACGACGAGACTGGTGCCGAGGAATTTACGCAACGCGCCGAGGAAGCCAGGCAGCTTGCGTGTTTCCGAATCCAAGAACAACAGGAATACAATGCCCGACACTACAATCTTCGGCACAGACCCGTCACATACAACGTCGGTGACCAGGTTTGGGTTTGGACTCCGATTCGTTGGCGGGGGCTGTCTGAGAAGCTCCTGCGAAGATACTTCGACCGGTATACAGTTCTGCGCCGCGTCAGTGATGTGAATTATGAAGTTGTCCCCGACAGCCATAACTGCTCCAAACGCCGGCGGCATCTGTTCGAGGTTGTGCACGTGCTTCGTATGAAGCCATACTTTTCCTCATGACCTCAACTTTGCACCGTCTGTGCACAGCCTTCAGTGGTGGGTGCATCAGGACGACGCCTTCTTTTTTTTTCAAAGGGGGGGCAAATGCCACATCCTATATGGTCGCCGCTGGTATGTGCCAGGCGATGAGAACGACACTGAAGTAGCGCGCGAGTGGAAAAACAGACGACAACGACGTCGCATTGACTGCTCTGATAAAGTGCTCTTACACGTCGTTGACACCGGCTTTCCCGTCTCCTACTGGGCTGTGACAATATAACACCCTGTATTTTGAATCCTAATGCAGCAAGGTGTGGTTATACAGTCGAACCCACTTATACCGATACCGCTTTTAACAATATATCGGTTATAACAGTGAGAAGCTACTGCACCGTCGACTTTTGTATGCTTTCCATGGTGAAATAACCCGCTTACTACAATGCCCTGATGCCGCATTATCGGTTATAACGATGAAGTCTGGCTGCTGGGTGTCTGAGCTGAAAGCCGAAAGGTAGTGAAATGTGAAATCCTTAAAAAGAATTTTAACCCTTTGAGGGTCAGTGACCTAATATACGGCGCCACGAACAAGTCCAAACATGGTCGATGCCGTATATTTATGGCACAGTCTGTACATTTAAAAAGTGCGCCAATTTTCTAACTTTTTCTTTTCTGTGATGTGCTGCCACTGTGTGGAAATACAGGGAATTTTTTTTGCTCACCTCCCTCTCTCGGTTTTCGTTGCATGGTTTGGTTTAGAGCTAGTTTGCTCCCGCACGTCTATATACTACTGCTCGCACATTGGCACGCTCGCAGGTGGGCGGCGGTTTGGGCTTCGTTCCATGGGCAGTTCTGGCTTCTTGCGCTCGCAAAACTGATGGCTGTCTCGTTACTAATCGCTCAAAGGGCTACCGCTTGATTCTTGCTCGTTTAGTGCTCACAAGGGTGCGCATAGGAACGATGCCGCCGTGCATGTGTTTCCGTTGCTTTTCTTTTTTTTTTTGACACTCACGAAAACTAATTGCCTCTGGTTGATGATAAGATGAAGATTAGCGGAAGTTTGTCGCACGTTTTGCTTTTTTTGACGGGCACACAACCACACAGGTTTCTTGAGTGCGTGCATCTATGCAGTTTGATTACGCTATGGACAAAAATATTAGTGTAAGGTGAGCGTTGCGAAATATTCTCGTGTGCACATTTTCAAAGCCTTGAACTATGTGTATAACAATGCATCAAATTTTTCATTCCTATAAGTTTATTTCCGTTTTTATTGTTGTTATTCGTGAATGAAAAGTATATATATACCAACACAAAATATTTTTTTCTCACTTTACGGTCACCCTAAAAAAATTATGGTAAATTATTTTTGAAATAAGTCCATAAGAAAAATTGGAATCTGCAATAAAAAGAAATCGACCCTCAACGGGTTAAAAAAACAAAAAATTTGCGCCACTTTTTGATGTGTCGCTGCTCTAACAACCGCCGCGCACTCATTTTCCAGCCATTTCCGTGCGGCTCTCTCCCGTCGCCCTTTCATTCCTCCGAACACGAATGGGCTGCGCCCATAGCTCTACACCGCCCCGCCCTCAGAAACACTAACGGACTGGCTCCTCATTCCTCGCTGGCTCCTCATTTCTCGCTGGCTCTTCATTCAATGTAGTTCTGCGAACAGCTTAATCGCTTGCGTTCATTTTTGTTGGTTGTGTCAAAGTCATTCCTGGCCACGTGGTTTCCCAACTTTGGATCAGATCGGAAAACATTTATTGGGCTCTAGAAAAGAGATCTTCGCGGCTTCAGATGGCCTCTTCCATCTTCTGATGTATTCTTCTGTATGCAATCACAAGGTTGGTGCCCTAGTCCAAGGCTCCACTGAGTATGGCCAACCCGCGAGCTCGCTCTACTAGGCGCTTTTGGCCGTTCAAGATTACGCTGGAAAGCATACTCTCTCACTGTTGCGCACTCGGGTTTTTAATTTTATAGATAGTTGGGGACTCAATATTTTGACAGGTCCATGATATGTGGTACAGATCTGGTTTCTCTCCGCACCATGGGCACTTAGCCTCATATTGTGTAGGGAAAATTTTATTCAGAAGGTTTAGATTCGGGAAAGTACCCGTCTGCAGTTGTCGCCATGCAACAGCATCCTCTCTGCTTAGATCCTTATCCGGGGGTGGGTACTTCAGTCTGACCCCTTTATAATAATTTAGGATATCTGAGTAGCCCATGGGTACTGACTCGGGTTCCTCAAGGCTGGATGTGTCGGACACCCGGTTGGTATGCCCTCGAGCTATCCTATCCGCCTCTTGGTTCCCTGTTATGCCAGTGTGCCCTGGTACCCAGATAATGGTATGCTGAACTTTGTTTCCCGGGTCGCATGAGCAGAGTATGTGGCGTGCTCTGCGCCCAATTCTGCCATTTGTATAATTACGGCATGCTGCTTGAGAGTCAGTTATTATTGTTAGGGACCTGCCAGATCGATAGCCCTCCAGTGCTGCCAGAGCCACAGCTGCCTCTTCGGCCTCGACTACCGTGGAGTCCTGTAGTGATGCGCTGGTGATCTCCTTAAGGTCCGAATTAACCAACGACGCCACTGCTCTGCTGTTGTGTCTTCCGTCTTTGACGAACGTTGCCGCGTCCGTATACCTTGTGTTGTCCTTGTTCGCCAAGGTTCTCTGCACATACTCCGCTCTTGCTTCTCTACGCGCCTTGTACAGGTTCCGGTCCATATTCTTGGGTATCGGTGCGACTCGCAGTGTACTGCGATACTTGTCCGGAATGGCCTCGGTACGTTCAATCTCTTGGATCATGTTGCCGCCGCCATATCTTCGCAGGAGCACCCTTCCCGGGGGGTCTGCATCAACCTACGTGCCTGAGAGCATAGTAGGGCTTCTCTTAGTTCACTGAAGGTATTGTGCAGTTTCTCGGTCGATGTGCGCTGCGGCAGGTGAAGCGCAGTTTTGTACGCCTTTCGCAGTATGGCGTCCGCTTGTTCTTCTTCTTGCTTGATGCATTTGTGGTAGGGAAGGCTATACACCACTCTGCTAACCACGAGGCTCGTGACTAGCCTAAGTGTGTCGCGCTCCTTCATACCGTGTCCCTTTCTAGATACTCTGGTGATCATACGGGCTACCTGCATGGTGGCAGTCTTCAGCAGTGTCAGAGTATGATTGCACCGTTGATTGGACTGAAGCCACATCCCCAGGATCCGAATGGCGGTCTTCTCCGGAATGTGTTGTCCCGCGAGGTATACGTTGAGGCTGAACTCATCGCTTGTAGGGGCCGTTCGATTTTGTTTGCTTTGCCACACCCTTAGGAGCTAGGACTTCTCCGTCGAGCAGGTGAGGCCCCTGGCCCTAACGTAGGTTTCTACGCAGGTGGCCGCTTTTTGCAGGCACTCTTCTTTTTCGCTGAGCGATCCCCGGTTCACCCATACCGTGATGTCGTCAGCGTAAATGACGTGCCGTATGCCTTCAAGTTGTTCGAGTTGTCTTGCTAGCCTGATCATTGCGACGTTGAAGAGGATGGGGGAGATGACCGATCCTTGAGTAGTTCCCTTGTTTGGGGTGCGAAACTTCTCTGATCTGACTGCTCCCAGGCCGATTGTTGCTGTCTGGTTAGAGAGAAAGGCCTTGATGTAGCCATGAATCCTTCTGCCACAGTTCAGGCTATCCATTCCTGTGAGTATGGCTTCGTGGCTGACATTGTCGAAGGCTCCTTTAATGTCCAGTGCCATGACGACATGTTCGCTGTTTCGTGGGACGTTGCTGAGCACCTCCTCCTTGAGCTGGAGGAGCACGTCTTGCGTCGATAATTTGGCGTGGAATCCAAACATGCTGGGTGGGTACAGCTCGTTGTCCTCCATATAATTTTATAGCCTCATTGTAACCACCCGCTCGTACAGCTTGCCTAAGCATGACGTGAGAGAGATTGGTCTAAGATTTTCTACTTGCAGTTTTTTGCCAGGTTTTGGAATCATCACTACCTCCGAATGCTTCCACTCCTCGGGTACTGTCTCCTCCGCCCAGTGCTTGTTGAGATAGTCAGTAAGTTTGACTACCAGCTCATCACTGAGGTTGCGAATCAGCGCGTTTCTTATTTTATCTGCGCCTGCAGCCGTATTCCTAGTGGTATTTCTTATTGCTGCGTGTACTTCCTCTTTGGTTATAGGCCTG
The DNA here is from genome assembly GCF_038994185.2 of Dermacentor albipictus. Lineage (NCBI taxonomy): Eukaryota > Metazoa > Arthropoda > Arachnida > Ixodida > Ixodidae > Dermacentor > Dermacentor albipictus. The sequence goes on from NC_091823.1 coordinate 174,980,094, forward strand.
TCCAGATCAGAATTTTCTTTCCCCTTGTAGCACTCCGTGTAGGCTGCTGGGTCACCATCCCCGAAGCACTTGTAGTAGTAGTAGTAGTAGTAGTAGCAGTAGTATGTTTATTTGGCCATATTATATACAATACAATATGCCCTCGAGGTGAGGCTAAAGGAGGTAGACCAAGCATACCTCCTGACAAGGCCTAAACCCCGATCACACATCATGGAAACGGGGGCCGAATGGACACAGAGAAAAAAACAAAACAATGAGCAAACATGATCACAATAGAAAATAGTTAATGATAGACAATAATAAATATCCATTAACAATAAACAAAACATTTCATAATATGCACAATCAAAAAAAAGAAAACTAAGTATACAGAATTAGCTGAAATTTAACCGGGGGGGAAAAGAATCGTCAGTTTTTTCTTAAATACAGACACACTATAACTTTCTAAAGCAATCTGAGTAAGAGACTGGTAGGCATTACATAATGTTATAATTTGATAATCGGTTGTTTGTTTACCATAATTTGTTCTGGGTCTTGCAGTAGATAGGGCAACGGAACGTAGACCATACGCAACGTTTCTCGAATTATAAGTATTAGAAAAAGAGTTAAAGTCATGTTTGACTTTATAAAAAATGTGAAGAGCCAAACTAAAATTGTATAAGTGAAAGAAATTGCGAACATGAAATGTTTCGAAAAGATTAGCTTCAACAGATGAACTTGAACTTAATGAACGTAGAGCTCTTTTCTGGAGAGAAAGCAGTTTGTGTGAATCAGTTTTGTTGCATGTACCCCACACTAGGTTGCAATACACCAGGTGAGACTGAACAAGGGCAAAATATAACTGTTTTTTAATTTGTAGTGGGAGGAGATGTCTAACACGATAAATAACATAAATAGATCTGGCCATTTTTAGTCTAATGTAGTTTATATGATCACTCCAACCCAAATCGCTACGAAAAAACACTCCAAGGAACCGGCAACTATGAACTTGCTCGATGTTTAAGTCATTAAAAAATAGTTTGATGTGATGATCTAATGGTTTGTTTTTTGGATGGAAGAGCATAAACTTTGTTTTGTTTACGTTTAATTGAAGTTGATTAACATAGAGCCAAACCGCTAACTCCTCAAGCCAGGTATTACATTGGTGTTCAAGTGCTTGGAGACTGGAGCCGGAAAAAAAGACATTAGTATCGTCGGCATACATCAGGATATTAGGAGTTAATGGAATGTTTACAATGTCATTAATATAGAGAATAAATAAAAGTGGTCCCAGAATTGAACCCTGAGGGACACCGAATTTTATCATACCAAAACTGGATTTTACATAATGAATCTGAGTGTACTGTATCCGTGCAGTTAGATAACTTTCCAATAGTGAATTTGCCACTCCACGGATCCTGTAAGTTTTTAATTTGTGGAGCAGTATTGTATGTTGCACAGAATCGAAAGCTTTGCGCAGGTCGAGAAAAATTCCAACAGAAAAAAGCTTAGTTTCAAAATTGTTAATTATAGAGTTTTTAATATCTAACAGAGCAGATTCTGTTGATTTACCGGCCTGAAAGCCATACTGTTGGGGGCAAATAAGATGTTTAGCTTGTAAGAAATTGTTTAGTCGCCTATAGAGTATACGCTCAGCTAACTTCGAAAACAGAGGCAATACCGAAATAGGACGGTAATTATTTGGGTCATTTTTGTTGCCTCCTTTGAATAAAACGGTAACGCGCGCGACTTTTAATTTGCTAGGGAATACACCAGAAAGAAGCATTCTGTTACAAATATGCGTAAGAGGGCCAGCAATAATATTTACAGCACATTTGATAGGAAAAGCAGCAACTTCGTCATCTCCAGGTGAGCAGGTGTTCCTGAATTAATTAATGATAGAAATAACTTCATCCACTGAAGTAGGGGACAAAAATATAGATTCAGTAGTGCAAGAGGGTAAGTATGAGTCAACAGACCGAGTTGAATGACAGCTAGCAGAGGGTCGGTATGCTCCGGCAACTAAAAAGTGTTCATTCAGCATATTGGCAAGTGAAACTCCAGCATAATTCATTCACCCCATTGACTTTCAGCTCAGAGGGAAGACAATTCTGCCTGTTCCCTATAATAACGTTAATACCTTGCCAAAGTAATTTAGGATTGTGTAAGATTGACGAAAACTTATTTATACAGAAAAAAGATTTAGCTTTCTTTAGATCTGAGTTTAATTTACCGTATTTACTCGCATAATGATCGCACTCGCGTAATGATCGCACCCCTAAAATTTGTCGTCAAAATTCGATTTTTTTTATTTCCCGCGTAATGATCGCACCCCGAACTTGCCGCAGCGATATGTCGTGTGCTAAGTCTAGCGAATAATGATCGCGCTTACCACCTGTCGAATGCTACGCGAACGACTCTTCAAGACAAGCCAAGCGGCCTGCACGCACTAAACATTCTTAAGTAGATGCCTCATTTCATTACTTTCATCACTTTCCGCACTTCCATGACAAAATGAGGTACTACCAAACTTGCCTTTATTATGGGTTGGCTTTATAATGGCTGATGTCAACAAAAACAATAAAGGCGCATTTCGATTCTTTTCATCTGCTTTTGCACTCGTGAGCACGCAACAAATCGCGCGCGGCAATGATAGTAGCCACGTTTACTCTGATACGTTAAAAGTGTGCCCTATTCATACGCCGACGCTTGTAACACAGCTAAGATATTCGCCCACCCTTAGCGGAAAGTAGTGAAGACAGATGCCGCAGTTTCCGCAGCATGCCCGTCATGCGTTTCTGTCACTGGCAGCTAACCGCGCCCACCTATTACTGTCCCCTCAAAGTGGACATGGCTACGTTATTGCCGCAAACTTGCCGATATTAACGATATTATTCATCACTAATACGGAAGAAACTGTTTCAATGCACGTAATGTACTCACGAGAAGAAAAAAAAAATCGCGTTCGGCGCGTTCGGCTCGCTCCGCTAGCCGCCATTTTTGTTTTGGTGTCCCGCACCCGCAATCTCGCATCCCGCAGCAAACACGGACGAAAAAAAAAATTTTTTTTTTCCCGGGAAATTTAACCCGCGTAATGATCGCACCCCCTGAATTTGCTTGAATTTTTCTGACAAAAAAAGTGCGATCATTATGCGAGTAAATACGGTATTTCGAAACTTCTTAAACTTAGCTAAATCATCCGGGCATCGAGTTTCTAAAAAACAAGAGAACATTTTGTTCTTTTCTTTAATTTGTTTCAAAAGTGCCCCTGTCATCCATTCTTTTCTAGCCTTTCTATGTTTTTTTATAGTTTGAGTTGGGAACGCAGCGTAATAGCATTCAAGCAGCTTCTGAATAAATATATCATAAGCACGGGACGAGTCATTTTCACCATATACATCTACCCAATTAATTGTCGACAACAAGTGACAAAATCTGGAGATGCTCTTTTCATCATTAACTCTACGAGCGTGAACGCGTTTATTCAATTTGGTCGTATCAGGAAAAAGTGAAAAGAAAGGTAAGTGATCACTAATTCCAGAAGAAAAAACACCGGATATGCAACTCTGAGGTGGGAAATTAGTGAAGCACAAATCAATTAATGTTTCAGAGTGCAAGGATATGCGAGTAGGCAATTTAATAGTATTGTCACAACCATTAGACAGCAGCATTTCATTTTCAGTGCCTTACTCTTTCTGTGAGCTCATACTCTGAGCCCTGAAACTGGTGAACCAGCCTCTGTATGGCCTTGTTGTTCTCTGACTTGGTTTTAGTCGGGTCCAGGAGTGCTTTGAGTATGTTCCACGTTCGGGCGGTACTCAGGGTTCCGCGTAAGGAATTGCTAAATTGCTGCCAATTTGCTCTCGCCAATTGTTCCGCATACTCTTCTGTCTTTTGCGTAATTTCCGCAGTCTTTAGCTTCCTATTAAACTTCTGTCTCCTCCACTTTTTGGTCAGGCTCTGTCTTGCCTCCCATAGCCGAAGCAGTCTAGAGTCAACCTCTGGTATTTGCTCTGTGCGGTCAATCTCCTTGGTGTACTCGCTTTGCCTTTTCTTCAGCATATTCCCCCATTCCTCGATTGACAGTATCGCGCCCAGCGGATGTGCATCACAGGCTTGTCTAAAGCAACTTCATTCGCTTGACTCGCTGCCGAAACGGAAGATGGCTGATCCGCCCGCTGATCATCAGCACTGCACGACGTTGCCAGTGAAAACAAAGCGCACGGCTATAGATTTGGAAACTAAGTGCTTCTAACCGATGAGACGATCGTCGCGAATGTGGTTGCATTGGATAGCCACGGCAGCGATGACACGGTACGGCAGGCTGCCTCAACGTTGTCCTCACAGGAGGCCCGGCATGATTCAGTGACTCTGGAGCTTCATTTCCACGAGGAACCTTTCGCTGCACTACGTGGAGCACTTGGATGCTTTGGAGAAAGCTCTCAGCATGCTTCGCGTAAAGTATGCATGGCTGACGGACATAGGCTTTTCTTGTGCAATCCAGTGAGAAGTACGTGGTGAGATGCTTGTGGCGATCTCTCCTCAGGATTTTTTTGGATTTCTGGATTTTTTCTGATTTTTTTCTGGATTTCGCAAGCTGACAGGCTGCCACGGCAGTCTTCTCGCAATCTTTAAAAGGCCCCTTTTGGGGCCACGAGAGTGATGCCACGGCGGTGCTTGCCACTTGTGACACCTCTTTACAGTTATTATAGCAGTGCCATTCTTTGAAGGGACACTAAAGGCAAATACTAAGTCGACATGAAGTGTTTAAATGGCATTCCAGAAACCTCACAACACTTGTTTTGTGCCAAGGAAAGACTTAGTTTGCGAGAAAATTGCATCTGAAGGGTCGAAATACCTTTTTGGAAATTCAGATCTCGCGCCACCCAACCGGGGGAGGGGTGCCATTGCATATGTCATCACCACCTTTTTGCTGCCGTCGGTGAGTAAAATGGCGCCCAACAGACAGTGGTACCGAGCAAAGACAGTGCGGTTAATGGCCGCTGCAGCTGCTTTTTGTTCAAGTGGAGTAGACCATCCGGGGATCCCGCAACATTGCAAGTGATTACATGGAAGTTGAATTCTGTGTTACGTGCAGTTTGTGCAAGTTTCATGAGCCAGCAAAACCGGTGCAGCACTACGAGGTAATGAAAATACTGAAACGTGAAAGCGTAAGTGGTGTGGAGGCGAGTGAAAGCGAAACTTTTCGTAATTTCAATGAGTTCTTTTTTCTGAAAATCAAGTAGAACTGGACAAGTAGCATTCTATTTCGTCTTATAATACAGTAGAAGGATGTTTTTTGCAATGAGTGGTTGAGTACTAGTAATAGAATTTAACTGAGAAGCGCTTTTGTGATCGGGCAAGTGCTTGAATTTCCCGGGGGAGTCTCGAATCATGTCCTCCACTTATCTCAATTTCTTGATTATTAAGGTTCTGTTCGCAATAATATTGACACCTCAGAGATTCTCGAGCACTAATCTATCATTTTAGCTTGACTTAATATTTGCCTTTAGTGTCCCTTTAACGCCGACAGCCGTGGCTTGTTACACGTAATCGGAGCGCCCAGCAAGCAGTTAAACGAGTGAATACAATCAGCAGCCAGGCGAAGGAAGGTGGTGGAGAGGGGCTTTGGCCTCCCTGCCTATATAGTTTTGTCATATCAGCTTAGCCATCCCCCTATTTTGATTTTTTCATGCAACCCGGTTATAACAATTATCAGTTTTAACAATGGAATTTTTGTGGCACTCGAATAATTTATAAGTGGGTTTGACTGGACATGATTTCAGTATAATGAAATTTTCCTGCTGTATCAAAGGAATACTGAGGCAATAAATAAAACCTGAAGCAGATGGTCAAATGGTTGAATCACATGCGGCTCCATGCAAACGCACCTCTCAAGTTGCACAGCAGCAAGACCCTCTTGATGTCATGTTTTGCATCAAGACCAAGTGTGACAAGATCTTGTCACACCTTGCGTGCCATATGGTGTGGTTGCAAGGGAAAGCATGCGAGGGTGAGCTGAAAATGGTGCTGGCTTGATGCGTGCTGACTTCCTGTGCCTGCAAAAAAGGAAGGTGCGGGGCTGAGCACATGGTAACATGATCGTGTGCACGGTTGGGGGCAGTGGAGGGCAGGTTAGTGTGCATCTCCTCCTCCAGTCCGCCCATGGCTGTGCATTGTTGTCACTAAGGCTGAGTGCATATGTGGCTCGCGTGCCCTATCTTAGCAGTAATCTGCAGTGGGTGCAAATTCTTAGCGAGCCGAGATGGCCGTGGCTTCATGCGCGCTGTCTTTTCTGCACGATTAGTCCTGGAGGTTGCGCAATGTCAAGTTTGAGAGACACGTTGAAGCAAGAGGCAGATGATGCACTCTCTTCCCTCTGCCTGCGCTCTTTACGATAGCGTTTTCACTATCAGTCACAACAATGGAGAGGACATGAATTCCGATTTCATCCCTCCATCCAGTGACATTGTGTAGGACACTTGTATGCTGCATTAATGACACATCTAGGAGGAATTTGTATGGTATCGCATATTTGATTGTAAAAAATTTTTGAAAATTTGTTGAAGAAGCTAAGTACTGCACAGTGAGCTATGAAAGGTAAAATAGGCATATTTATTAAGAGACAGGAAGACAGTAGCCTAGATTAGAGAGCAAGCAGAGGTAGCTAATATTCTAATTGAGATTTAAGAGAAAGAAGTAATAATTTTTAGGGTCATGTCATATGTAGAGCAGATAGATTGTGGTCTGTTAGGAAAATGAGGGTGCCACAGCAATGGAACTGCAGTTGAGGACAGCAGAGGATTAGGTGGTGTGAGGAAATTAGGAAGTTCGTAAGCAAAGCATGGAATCAGCTGGTGCAAGACAGGTGTGCTAATCGCCCTAATCTATGTCTTGCAGTGCACATTAACCCTTTCAGGGTCGATTTCTTTTGCCATATGCAACCACCCAGGGTCGATTTTTTTAATTGCAGATTCCAATTCTTCTGAGGGACCTATTTTGAAAAAAAATTACTACAATTTTTCTAGGGTGACTGCAAAGTGAGAAAAAAATATTTTGTGTTGGTATATATGTACTGTTTATTCATGAATAACAACAATAAAAAAGGAAATAAACTTGAATTAAAAATTTGATGCATTGTTATACACATAAGGCTTAGAAAATGCACACACGAGAATGTTTCGCAAGTGTCAAATGTTCCTGCTCTTACACTAATATTTACGTCCATAGCGTAATCGAACTGCGTAAGTGAGTGCACTCAAGAAAACTGTGGGTGTGTGCCCGTCAAAAAAGCAAAACATGTGACAAACTTCCGCTAATCTTCATCTTATCGCCAACCAGAGGCAATTAGTTCTCGCGGGTGTCAAAAAAAAAAAAGAAAACAAAAGGAAACGCATGCACGGTGGCATTATTCCTATGCGCACCCCTGTGAGCACTAAACGAGCGAGAAGCAGGCGGTCGCCTTTTGAGCGATTAGTAACGAGATAGTCATCAGTTTTTGCGAGCGCAAGAAGCTGAAACCGCCCGCGGAACAAAACCCAAATCGCCACCCGCCCTTGCATGCGCCAATGCGTGAGTGGTAGTATATAGACAGGCGGTAGCAAACTAGCTCTAAAACAAACCAAGCAACGAGAACTGAGAGGGAGGTGCGAGAAAAAATTTTCTTTATTCCCACATAGTGGCAGACATGCCAGAAAAGAAAAAGTTAGGAAATTGGCGCGCATTTTAAACGTACAGACAGCGCTGAAAATATATACGGCGTCGACCATTTTGGACTTGTTCGCGGCATCATATATTTACGTCATTGACCTTGAAAGGGTTAATTGGAGTAGTAATAATTTATTCAATCACATGTTGGCTGCAGATGTAGGATGAACTTGCGTGTTCAGACCCACATGCCAGTAAAAAGATTATTTGAATGTAGTCCTTTACTGTAAAGAGTGAAAGTCAGAATGAATAAACAGAAGGCAATGGAGAGAAAGAAACCTGTCACTGTGTTGCACAGCTTGACGCAGCAATTTAACGCGCCTGTGCTTAAGTTTCGAATCAAATCAATTTTATGTGCCCGTGTACATGCTAGATGGTCATTTTGGGCTAAAGGCTGCACAAGTAGCTTGATATGTCCCAAAAGACCTTACAAGGCAGAAGCATGCTGTCAAACAGTGTTGCCAGTTACAACAGTACAGAATAACAATAACTAAAAGCAAATGCAAACGTACGCTGGAATTGCTGCAAATTATTTAGCATTGTTCTCACCCATAGAGGACGTAACAACATAAAAGGAAATTGGAACACTGATGAAAATGCAGCTGGGAAGTAGGTTCGATATATGGCTTGACAAAAACCAGAGAGGACCATCATTGATAAGCAAAGGGAAGTTGGCTGCTGACCATACATTCAAAGCATTATAACTAATGCTGTAACGGCCTGTAGAATAAGCAGAGCAAGAAGCATCGCAAAAATAATGTAGTAGACTGCTTTCAGTTGCAGTGTTTGACTTTCTCTGAATAGTGTCTCCTCCTGGGCTCTTGCAGCACTTCGAGGCAGGTGCTGAGCCGCAGGGTCAACAATTCTAGTGGGAGCAGCCTGTCCAGCCTTCCCCTGTATCGCGCAAGGCGTCGTCTGCAGCAGCTGGCACTGCAGACGGACTACCTGGATGACAGACTCCGTGCCATGGGCTCCATTGGAGACAGTGCATCTACGCTCTTGCGGAGTGTGTCTGGCGACGTGAGCATGGCATCGTGTGAGAAGAGCTCAGCGGCACATTCTTTCGATGCAGGCTGAGACATTCGTCTCATCTAACGAGGGAAGCCGATACAAACTGTCAGTGTCTCGAGTTACTCTAAGACTGAGGTCTGTCGTACAGCTTCGTTCACAGTTCAGGCTCAACATGATGTTTTCAGAAGAATGAACGCTCTCCTCTTCATCTGAATTTCAAGCGTGGCTGGTATAGAACATCAGCCAGAGAATGTTGTGGGCTCACAGTACGTCTCCGCGCACGGCGTCGCCAAGTGGCCCCCGAGAAGTGGAGCCTCACGACCCGGCACGACGGCGCACGGCGATAGACCCACCGCAGGTTCGAGCACCGAGCCGAAAGACCTGGACGGCTCTGGCCGTACGCATGGGCGCTCTCCCAGGAACACACGGCGTCCAGGACAGTTAAGGCGTTTATTGATCACCAATGGCCAACATGTACCAGACTGCACACAAACACACGGAGTACACTCGGCGCCCGCGGTTCCCGATGGCGAGGAAGGCGGGTTACACGCCGCGTCGAACAATGGTTTACGCGCGCGGGCCGAAATGCGTTCGCAAACGCTACCTAGCGCTTCCCATCACCGACAATGGTCTGCGACGGTTCGGACATGCAAAATGTGACGCACTGAGCGCCTGCGACTACCGCAAGGGCGGAACGCAAAGCCACTCAGCAAGTCACACTTACGCAAGCTAACAAAGCACGTGAACGTCCCCAGGCCGGGGCGTTGGGGACACAAATAGCTGGTCGCTCACGTACCTTGCAGCTTGCCTCTCGTGACCGGCGCTCGTCCCTCTCGCAGCACGACTCCCCGCGCACGGCGATCGTCCCCAGTCGGGGCTTCTTCCCTACGTCACGCCCCACGACCCAATCGCAGGGCCGCGTAGCATGACGTCGCGGGACGTGGCCGCGGCGCCCGGGGAAAACGGCGCGCGGGTCGAGGGGCAGGCATTTGGGAGAGGTTTTCCTCGCAATGGCGAATAAGTCCGGAGCCTTAGGCACAGCAACGACTGCGCCCCGGTATACCGAAGGAACTCCCACATCCCTCTCCCCTTAAATGTCCCTACCAGCTGAGAAATAAGCCGGCGGCATGTAACACAAAGGAAAAGTCCCCTGTATCAGCCAGCACTAGATAGTGCAAGGACGGCTAACCTCCTGCCTCCGTTCCAGCCCTTAAACACATATTAAAGAAAACGAGAACGATACAACCAGGGCAAATACATTAATAGCACAATTATTTAACACGTACAACAAACCCAGTGAAAATCGTGTACAACCATATAACTCAAAGGGAAAACTGTACAACACACTGCTCCAGAATACCCCCAGAATACCCCCCCAAGAATAAACGTACTGTCTGCTACACGAACACAGAAACATACACACACACGCACAGAGACACACGCTCACAAATAAACATTTAAAAAAAAAGTTAAAGAACCCAAAGTACAAAACAAAACGGCAAGACGTCCCCGGAGCCTCAGCGCTCAGTCCCGAACGTCTTATACCAAAGCCGTCGCGGGCACTTGGTCGGCGGCCACCACGTTCGGATTTGTTTGTTTCGGCGCATTAATCCGTCGCTCTCTGTGGGCCACCTCTTCATCGCCTGGAGCTCCCTGCCGAACGAGTGCTGCGAATCCGGGGTCCTCCCGCATCTTCTGCCGGCACAATTGGGCCAGCTCGCCGTCTGTCAGCGCCGTCGCCGCGCCAAAAGGCACCGGGGGATCTCCCGCCGCACTCTTCTTCCTCTCCTCCGGGTGCATCCGGCCGATGTAGTGGCTATGGTGAATAACAAGGGTCCCGCACTTCCCGCAGGTAGCAGCACCAGCAGGGAGGGGCAGGTGGGCGCCGTCCGCGGCTGCCTCCGTTAGAGTGAGCGTGTGCCCCTTAAAAGGATAGGGCACGGGGTGCTGGCACCTCTCCACTCTGCGCTGCGCGGGCCATGCCTTCACCGACACGTACCAGAGGGGTGCCGATACACCCTCCTGGCACGTCCAGGTGGCCACACTCCGTGTTTTCGGACTGGTCGCCGTAGCTGTGGCAGGCGGGACGGTCGTTGGAGCAGGGAGTATCCTTGCGGCTGGAGCGCCTGGCTGTGCAACCCAGCGCCGGCGTCGGCTGCGGCGGCGGCTCGAAGGTGCGACAAGGGCAGACGGCTTGCCCATCTTGAGCGCGAGTGCGCTGCAACTCCAAGCTACCGACGAAGGCGACTGTCGAGAGAGAATGACAGCGGGAAGACAGTTCCGGGCACCGGCAGCAGCAGTGCCAGCAGGAGTAGTAAATGCTGACGCCAGTCGTTTTCAAGAAGGAGCGAGCAGAGATGGGGGGCACAGGATGGAGGGTCGCGAAGCCAGCTGGACGTGGTTTTCGTCCCCTTTTGCACGCGCACACACGAGGCACCCGCGACACGTGCCCTTAGGGCTTGCAACGGATTCGGGCGCAGGCAACACCAATGTCTGAGGCGTCCAATGTCTCAAACCTCACCCTCATCTGACGCTCCCGTGGTCGCACGCCCCCGCTTTCCGGACACTTACGCGGCGAGTCTCAAAGACGAGACAACAAAAGAATGAGGGCACCAAGTGCCCCTCTACAGCTACGTACAATGGCGATGCGGGGTAAGAAGCGGGGCACTTTGAAAACAAGGCTATGCACACGAGGAAGGCTAAACCTATTATTCAAGCAAGAAGAAATACAAGCACTGAACAAACGGGCAAACTTTTTGACATCTAGTTAGGGCGGGCTGGAACCGTGGCGCGCTGGCCTCTATGCGGGAAATCCCGAGAGAAAAGAAACACTCGCTCGCAGAGGCAGAAAGCAAGAGTAACGCGTTTCTTTTACCAGAAAGGTCTGGCAACGCGAGGACGAATTCACAATGGTGGTCGTCGCCTGAGGGGGTATCGATGCGACGGCCGAAAGCGGTCGGCCACACCGGACGTGCTCTGTTCCCCGGAACAACCGAGATCGCTGGGCTCCGGCGCCGGCTCGACTGGCCTGCAATGGTAGGCTTTCAAGTCGGCAATGTGAACGCGGCCCCTGGTTCTCCCCGTCTGAGGTTCCGTCAGCTCATACACAAGTGGTGAAAGTTGTTTCTCCACTCGGTAAGGCCCCAGCCATTTAGGAGCCAACGCTGCGGAAAACCCTTTGCTGGCGTCACTAAGAGCGTGGTTGCGCTTAAGCACCAAGTCACCGACCTGAAAGCAGACGTCGCGATGACTCTTGTCATACTGAGCTTTCTGCTGGGCTCGGGCGGCTCCCAAGCTGTCCCTTGCTCTAGAGAAAGCGCGGGCAAGCCGGGAGCGAAGCTGCGCTGCGTACGAGGAAAGGTCCCCTGGCGCATTCTCAACCCCTGCTCGGCGCTGCGTAACAATGGTTAGCGGATTCGCCAGTTCACGGCCAAAAATGAGGAAAGCGGGGGAGAAACTTGTTGAGCGGTTTTGCGCCGTCCGGATGGCGAACGCGAGTTCGTTCACATGGTCTGCCCAATCCTTCTGGCTCCTGGCAAAGGCCGTGAGCATCGACTTCACAGTACGATTAAAGCGTTCCGTGAGGTTGACCTGGGGGTGGTAGGGCGATGTGAGGCGATGCTCGATCTGAAGGGATGTACACGTCTCACGAAACACCCGAGAAGTGAAGTAAGACGCATTGTCAGTAATCAAACGCTCCGGAAATCCAAAGCGTGTGAAAACTTCCACTAGCTTATCCAACACTGCCCGAGCCGTCACCTTGCGGAGCGGAAATAGCTCCACCCACTTTGTAAAGTGATCGACCACTACCAAAAGGTGCTGAAAGCCCTGTTTACTCTTTGGAAAAGGCCCAATTAAGTCGCAGGCAGCAAACTGCCAAGGCTGCTGACTGTCAATCGGCTTCATTAAACCCGGCGAACGGCCACCGCGAGATTTCACCGTCTGACAGACGTGACAAGTCCGGCAATAACGGAAAACGTCGCGCTTCATACCGGGCCAGGTGACAGTGTGGCTGAGTCTTGCAAAGACCTTAGAGCCACTGAGGTGTCCAGCCAGCGGTTCATCATGAGCGTAGTGCAAAAGTGCGCGCCTCAGACTTTTCGGTATCACCACCTTAAACGGGTTAATTGATTCATCCTCGGTAGCGATATATCTAAGCACGAGCCCATCGTGGTCCAGCAGGTAGGAATCTTCGGAAGTACCAGCAATAAAAGCTGGCCCGGGTACTTCTGCGCTCGTTGCAACACCAGCAACATTACGGCGCTCCGTTTCCGCTACTCTACCAGCAATTTCCTTGCAAAATGAATCCTCCTGCTGGGCCTTTAGGAGCTCTTCTCGGCTGAAAATAATCGCGGTCCCTCCAGAGTGAGAGCCGGTTCCATTACTTCCTTTTGGAGATACTGCAAAGGCCTCGTTCTCCGATGTCGTGGTACGCGGCTGTCTTTCTGCGGCTAACTCCTTCTGCACCCGTGCGAGAACATCATGCGCAGTGACATCGTGTTCATTAAAGGCACAGTCATGAACGGTTAAGTTACCACCAGTGCCGGTCGATCTATTCACAACGCTCCCCTTTGGCTCGTTTACAACTATTTCCCCCACTGATGGAGAACTCTCGTCACCGCCCGGCTGTACAACGCCGAAAACCTCTTTTACCGCAGTCTCCTCTATAGGTGGGGACCCGAAGACGGTCTCCCCCTCTTCCTCGGCCACTTCACCGCTCGCACAGGCGGGCGTGTCGGCGGCTTCCGTCTTTCGCCGCTCGCCTCCGGCATCAGCCGGGTGGGGAAGCGGCGCACGCGAAAGCGCGTCTGCGACGACGTTCGTGCTCCCCTTTCGGTACTGCACCGAAATGTCGTAGTGCTGTATTAGAAGTGCCCAACGTGCCAGCCGACCCGCAGGTTCTCGAAGCCTCATGAGCCAGCTGAGCGCGCTGTGATCCGTCTGCACGACGAATTTCGTGCCGTCTAAATAGACGTCAAATCTCCTCAGTGCAAACACAATCGCTAAGCACTCTTTTTCCGTCACGGAGTAGTTCTTCTCCGCAGGGAGCAGCGCCCGACTAGCAAAAGCCAGAGGGTGCAGGACACCATCGAATTATTGAAGGAGGACCGCCCCCAATCCCAAATCGCTCGCGTCCGTCTGAACGACGAATTTCTTGGTCAGGTCAGGCAATCTGAGGCGAGCTGTCTCGGCGATGGCTCGGGACAAGCCGCGGAATGCCTGCTCCTGCTCCGGTTCCCAACGCCACTCCACAGACTTCCCCAACAACTTTGTCAGCGGTGCCTGGAGTTTCGCACAAGATGGAATAAATGACCGATAGAAATTGGCCATTCCGAGGAAGCGGCGCAGGCCGCGTACATCTTTGGGGGCGGGAAAATCCAGGAGAGCCCGGAGCTTCTCCGAATTCGGCTCAATGGAGCCTCCTCCTAGGGTGAACCCCAGCAAGTGGACTCGAGTTTGCGCCACTTGTGCCTTTGCCGGATTTAGCGTCATGCCCGCTGACCTGATCCTCCCAAGTATGTCCCCAACGTGACGTATGTGCTCCTCAAACGTTTCGGAATAGATCACGATGTCGTCGAGGTAGCACATGGCATGGGACCATTTGGCATTGCCCAGAACCCGATCCATTAGCCTCTGAAATGTGGCTGGGGCGTTGCACAGACCAAACGGCATTCGCTCAAATTGAAACAGCCCACGATGGCACGTGAAGGCGGTCTTTGCTCTGTCCTCGGGTTCCACCTCTACTTGCAAGTAGCCCTTAGCAGCGTCCAGAGTCGTGAAATACTTCGCTGAACTTAGGCTGCCCACAATTGACTCGATGGTTGGCAACGGATAGGCATCTTTACGGGTAAGTGCGTTCAGTCGACGGTAATCAACGCAAAGGCGGAAACTACCATCCTTTTTTGGAACCAGGACGACAGGAGATGCCCAGGGGCTATCGGAACGCTTGATGACACCGGTCGCCAGCATCTCGTTAAGCACACCATCGATAGCTTGTCTCTTGGACAGGCTAACCGGCCTGGGGTTGCACTTCAAAGGACGCGTATCCCCAGTCTCGATCCTGTGGCGTACAAGGTCAGTGCAACCTGGGTCTTCTGTGAACAGGTCGTCATAGCTGAACAGAACTTCGGACATGTCAGATTTTTGTTTGAGCTCCAGCCCTACCGCACGCGCGATCAAAGGGTGGAACAAGCCACCTCGCGCAGGCACGTCTATCTGAGCGGTAGTGCACGCAGAATACTGCGCCAGAAAGGGCTCATCCCCCTTATCTAGTGCGCCGTGCGGGCCCGCCACTCGCTCCGCGGCGACACATGCCGGAGGGTCAGCGAAAAACCTCAAAGGGGACAACGGTCCCACCCTATAGCCTCCGTTCGCAATGTCTACCACTATACGGGTCTTACGAAGAAAGTCACGACCCAGAATCACGGGAACAGGCAAATGAATGAAGCGATGGCGCCTCGTTCGACCATCCCAACGAACAGACAGCCTCGCTGCCCCGCCTGCAGGAACGGAGCCGCTGGCTAGGTTAAAAGTTGCTCGGCATTCGCGCAAGCGAACAAAGCGCTGCTGCAAGAGGGTCAAAACGTCGTCGCCAAACAAAGAGGCACTGGCCCCTGTGTCGAGGAGCGCGGCAAATTCGCGACCAGCAATAGTGACAGTGACGAATGGCGCGAATGCATCCGCGGGAAAGCCCGCACGACACACGGAGGGAGCGACAATCACTTCGGTCGGACGTGCGTTCACGCCCGACCCCCATCCCCGTTTCCCTGCCGGAGGGTGCGTCTGGGGCAGTAACGAGCAATGTGGCCCAGCTCGCTGCACTCAAAACAGCGGGCTCCGCCGCGCGCATTCCTGCAGTTGAAAGCACTCTGCCCCGGTCGTCCTCCTCCGCCCGCTGCGCTGCCCTCAGGCCGTTCGGGACATGCGTCTTCCGCTGGGCGCGCGCTGCTGCGGATTGCTTGGCGTATTTGAGGGGGCGGATTGGGCCTTTGCTCTGCACTGGCCGCGCTCCGCGCGTATGCATGAGGATCCAAGGCGCGTTCGCTGATTCCCCAAGCTTGCCGGTTTTCAAAGCCCACCGCAAAGGTGGAATGCGCGGGCGATTGCTGTTGGCGTGAACGGAAAAGAGTTCCCGTCCATGCACAGCGCGGCTCTAGCGCCTCGCTTGCGGGCGGTGGAGGGCGGTAGGCACGCATGGCCAGCAGGTCGCCTTGTATATGCTTGGCCTCGGCGGCCATGTCCTCCAGATCACGGAACCGACTTCCGCGCAGGTAGGCCGCAAAGGTTGGGTGAGCCTGCCTTATCACCCTCTCGACTCTCTCGTCGCTGGAGGCCGTCGGCTCCGCCATCTGGAACAGCTCCTCCATCGCTCGCACATACTCGAGGAGTGATTCGTCCGGGGCTTGTGTCCGCAACTCGAGCTCGCGCCGCATTCTACGATAGTAGTCGACAGGCAAAAATTCGTGGCGGAGAGCCGCCTTGAAATCTTCGAGCGTCGTTGCGCGGTGGCCGGAAAGCCTGTACCACTGTGCTGCTCGCTCTGTAAGAGCAACGGGCACAACAC
This sequence comes from Dermacentor albipictus, assembly GCF_038994185.2. Lineage (NCBI taxonomy): Eukaryota > Metazoa > Arthropoda > Arachnida > Ixodida > Ixodidae > Dermacentor > Dermacentor albipictus. The sequence continues at coordinate 174,996,355 of NC_091823.1, forward strand.
GAGCCAGCATTTCGCGGTCATCAAGCCCCACAGCTGCCTGATAGTGCGCCAAACTGTCAAGGAAGTCTGTGACACTAACCGCATCCGCGTACCCGCGATATGTGGGCACTGCCAGCTTAACCACCAGCCGCGAGTGCCTTGGCGACTCCAAGGAAGTCCGGAGGGCACTCGAAAGGGACTCAATTAGTCGCATGGCTTCGCCAAGCAACGCCCTCGCGTCCGGTGCGCTCGTCTCATCAGGAGCGTCTGCAGGTGGGATTTGAGCAGGCTGGGGCACCTGCAACCCTCCCCTCATTTCGGTTAGCGGTACCTCGCTCAACCCTACGCGACTCGAGGCCACCTCACCACCTCGCACAACGGTGCTCGCGGCAGGCGGTAACCCCCTACTCCCTCCGCGCTCGCCGTCGGTGGTGGAGGCCACAGCCGCGAAGCTCCTCAATGCGGGTGGGGTTCGCGGCAGTCTCCCCTCTTCCATGGCGGCAAGCTCATCGTTGCTTATCGCTGCATTGGGAGATCCACGCCCGTCGTGGAGCGGCGTGGACATATCACACGCATCTGGTAGGTTTGCGCCAACTAAGCTTGCACTCCGTGTTTCGTGCTCTGGGAGTTGAGCTGTGCCTCCACGCTCGACACCAGCATCGGCTGAGTAATCGAACAGGGCGACATTCGCGAGAGTCGTCAACAATGACGACTCCTTGAAGCTGGAAAACATGGCACGGCCGGCCGATCAAGCGGGTCTCCGGCTCGTTACGCACCGCAGCAATGCAAAGGCAGTTACGGCCCCACGTTGGGCGCCAAAATGTGGGCTCACAGTACGTCTCCGCGCACGGCGTCGCCAAGTGGCCCCCGAGAAGTGGAGCCTCACGACCCGGCACGATGGCGCACGGCGATAGACCCACCGCAGGTTCGAGCACCGAGCCGAAAGACCTGGACGGCTCTGGCCGTACGCATGGGCGCTCTCCCAGGAACACACGGCGTCCAGGACAGTTAAGGCGTTTATTGATCACCAATGGCCAACATGTACCAGACTGCACACAAACACACGGAGTACACTCGGCGCCCGCGGTTCCCGATGGCGAGGAAGGCGGGTTACACGCCGCGTCGAACAATGGTTTACGCGCGCGGGCCGAAATGCGTTCGCAAACGCTACCTAGCGCTTCCCGTCACCGACAATGGTCTGCGACGGTTCGGACACGCAAAATGTGACGCACTGAGCGCCTGCGACTACCGCAAGGGCGGAACGCAAAGCCACTCAGCAAGTCACACTTACGCAAGCTAACAAAGCACGTGAACGTCCCCAGGCCGTGGTGTTGGGGACACAAATAGCTGGTCGCTCACGTACCTTGCAGCTTGCCTCTCGTGACCGGCGCTCGTCCCTCTCGCAGCACGACTCCCCGCGCACGGCGATCGTCCCCAGTCGGGGCTTCTTCCCTACGTCACGCCCCACGACCCAATCGCAGGGCCGCGTAGCATGACGTCGCGGGACGCGGCCGCGGCGCCCGGGGAAAACGGCGCGCGGGTCGAGGGGCAGGCATTTGGGAGAGGTTTTCCTCGCAATGGCGAATAAGTCCGGAGCCTTAGGCACAGCAACGACTGCGCCCCGGTATACCGAAGGAACTCCCACAATGTCCACCAACGGAGCCTCCGTCACAGTAGCTGCTCTGTGATCAGGCTGTTGGAATGTGCAGCCAGATGCCAGCATTGGTAAAGCTGGCACAGCATACAGGAACATGCGTCAGAGAGCAGAGGGTATGAAAGCGAAGTGCTCAGCGGGTGTATGGTGAGGTATTTCGAAAGATTCCGGCTTATTGCAGTAATTGCACTGGATATACATGGTAAGGCACTTGCAAAGTGCTTGGTAGATCTTGGGCAATGGCAAACCAGGCCCGAAGGACTTTCAAAAGGTGCTGAAACCTCTTACACAGCATTACTGTCTTTGATGCATGAATTTCTCAAATTTTCATACATCTGCAGTGTATTTTCTTTTTTTTTTGCCATTCTTGCAAGTGACAAACCTGCTTAGCACTGTCTCTGTGCTTATGCAGCCTGTATAGTGCATGGCTGAGCACCCCAAATTGTTGAATCCATTGCACCTATTCTGGCTGTCATGCTCATTAGTATGTTTCCCTCACATGGTCCTTAGATCATCATTTACATTAAGCTTGTCCATCACTTGTCATAAGGATCTGTGAGTACCTGTAAAGGAAATTCTGCAGAATCATACATTTAAGTAGGGCTGCGTGTCAGTTTCCACTCTCTTGTACTGTAATTTTCCCAGAATGCCTGTCTTAGTAATGCTGTGATCATGTTTGCCACCTTGCTAGCATCGTTATCACCATACTTAAATATCTACTAGCTAGCTGGGGTGTAATTCAATGTCTTACAAAAAAAAGGTCTGCGTGAAGTACTGCAGTCACTGACTGATTTATCAGACACAAAAAAGCCCCAGTAAGCAGGCAGTCTGCAAAAACAAATTTTAGGAAATTCTGTTCTTTTGTACAATGCCAGCAGTACAGAAAACTCATTTAGACTTTTTCACAGCACCATACTGCAGTGAAACAATCTTTGAAATTTCATGATTTTCAGTCATAGGCACGCTTTGCATTGATTCATCACAAAGCTTGATGTGCATCATGTGTCATTGTGAAGTGCAGATGTCGCATGCAACTTTGACTGGTGACATCTATGTTTTAAGCCGTATGGTGTAAATTTGGTTTGGAATGCTTTGCTTATATGCAAAATCAGCCCTTTATGGAGTGAGTACGCAGATAAACTTTGCAGGTGATCTCATGGTAGCTGCTGGCTGGTGGCCTACAGGCCCAAACGTGGCTTCGCATGACCGATAGGACACTCGTACAAACACATCAGTGTCAAGCTTTTCATGACTGCTTGCTATCGACCACTGTGCAGGCCTGTCTGAATTTTCATCATGGCCACACTGCCTAATCACTTCGGCCTAGTGAATGCTACTTCATTTATTTTCACAACATACGTGATCGTGAGGATGAATTGTAAAAACATTAATGATATGCAGATAAAAATAGACAGCTTTATAGTACTCCTCAGTGTTTCAGGATTGGTGTGCAAAAGAAAACGGTGATTTTGCATTCATTTGTTGTGAAATGGCACTGGGATGTAAGACAGCAACAGCACAAAAAAATGAAAGCTGAGAAAACTGTTATTAGTTGAAAACATTGCAAAGAGAACTTTGAAAACCTAAAAACCCCTTGGGCTGTATTCTTTTGCCTGTGTGGACACATTCTCCTTCCATTTCGATAAAATATTTTGCTTCTTTGCATCCGTTTCATGCACCTGGTAAAGTTTGTTCTTTCTCCTTGAAGTTCATCAAGTCTCTTCAAGGTGATAATCGGAATTGATGAAGCAGGAGGCAAGTTGGAGGTAACAAACTTGGAGATACAGCAGCAAAAATATTTACACAGTCACATGCAAAGTTTGCAGAAGGACACTGATGAAAAACACACGTGTAAACAGCGCCTTACTCTTCTACTGTTTCCTGAGTTAGAGCCTAGGACTACTGTCCCCACATAGGACCAACCGAGTCTCACTGTTTGGCCACCAAGTGGATACGGCCTGGACTAGCATTCCATCGTATGGAGTCTTACTGACCTATCAGTCTAGTGATTACAGCCTAGACTGAAAGGAATGGTTTCCAGACAGTCTTCAAGTACATTTAACTAAAGAAAGGAGAAAGGGGAAGTGAAAACTGCAGGCCCGCTTCGACATTACCCTAGCCAATCAGGTTACAGCCGAACTTATATGACCACCTACTGCCTTTTTTTATTATTTTATTTACAGATACTGTAGGCCCTTCTCAACCCCATGCAGGAGTAGGTACATGGAAAACAGCAGAAATGAATTTAAATGAATTGCTTGGCATAGTTGCCAAAAAATAATGAATACAAAAGTGGAAAAACATCGCAATGCACTGGACATAAATAAATGATAGTACAAGGGAGTATCATTCCACTCGGAGTATACTACACTAGGCTTGAATTTCAGCAAAAACTGTTATTAGTACTAATGCATTTTAACAAATGATTCCAACGAGACTTTCCCCGCAGGGGCGTCTGCGTCAGCAGGCGTTTGGTGTGTTGCGACACCATGTACCCGAGCACATGGGGGTTGGACCCTCCCGCGTGTAGCCGTGCGCGGCTTAGCCGTGTCCGGGGAAAGGGGGATCCTGGGGGTTGAGCCGATGCCGGGTGTTCGGACCTTTAAGGCCCCCTGGCGGAGGCAACACACCTCTTTGGCCTCTGCTTCACGCAGACGGCACCCCCGGACTGACCCACCCGGGGGAAATCGGCAGTCGCCTTTTCCTGTCTCTCTCTTCCTACAACCTTTGTCTTTCCCTTACTTTCCACCTTTCCTGTCTCCTTCTCTCTTCTATTTACTTCCTTCTTCTTGGCGGCAAGGGTTAACCCTGTGTGGCTATCCAACCTTGGGTACACCATATTTGGTTATAGTGGTGGCGTATGACTGGCGTCGTGCAGACGCATGCAAGCTCTGCCGCGTCCCCTCATTGGGCTCCGTGGTGGGCGGTCGGCGCTGTTGCCGAATTTTTATATATTTTCATGGAAACTTCTTTCCCCAAACTTCCCGATCGCACTCAGAAACGAGGGCGCACCGAAGATGTATTTCAGTTTTTTGGACACCAAATCCAGAATTTTCCCCGATTCCATGTTATTCACTCCGAAAAGCCAAACAGAGCAGTGCGAAACATTTCACCATTCCTTGTGTCAAAGGCCTTGACTGATGTTTTTGGTCCAGGTTACAAGGTGTCCAGGATGGCAAGCGGTGACCTCCTCTTGGAGCTCCGCGATTTGAAACAATATCAAAAACTACCGAAACTAGTGTCATTTGGGGAGACCCACATAACAGTAACCCCGCACCGTACATTGAACACCACCCGCGGTGTTGTGTCGGATGACGATCTGCTTGAACTGACTGAAGCGGAACTCCTGGAGGGCTTCAGTGAGCAAAATGTTATCAATGTCAGAAGAATTAAGATAAGGCGAGATGGCAAAGAGATCCAGACCAAGCACCTAATAATCACATTTGGTTCAAGTGTCCTGCCCGAGTCAATTGAGGCCGGGTACATCAAGCTCCGTGTTAGGCCGTACGTGCCCAACCCACTCCGTTGTTTCAAATGCCAGCGCTTTGGCCACAGCTCGCAGAGCTGCCGAGGCCGCCAAACTTGTGCCAAATGTAGTAATCAAGAACACACCTCTGAAGCTTGTGAGAACGCTCTCCACTGTGTAAATTGTGACGGGGATCACGCCGCGTACTCGCGGTCGTGCCCCTCTTGGAAAAAAGAAAAGGAAATTGTAACAGTTAAAGTTAAGGAAAATATAACGTTCAAAGAGGCACGCAGGCGGGTAGCGTACCTGCCAAAGAAAAGCTTTGCCGAAGTGGCGCGTCAGGGGGCAGCGTCACAACGGCCTCCGGCGACTGTCCGACCCACACGCAGTGAGTTGGCAGTTACGCCATCTGCCCCCACGGTGGTTGCAGCTAGCGCTGCTCCGCCAACCGAGGAAAAGGGGCCATCGACACCGAAGGTGGGCGCAGCCGAGGCTGCCTCAACCTCCCAGGTCCCTTCCAGTGCTGGCAATGGCCGGCGCAGCCAAATCCCCGAGGGAACCCCATCGACCTCCGGGCTGGTGGGCGCAGGGGTCTTGCCCTCCAAGGTGGGCCCTTCCCTGGTAACTTCTCGCTCACAAGAGCACGTGTCCGGCGCCTCACAAGAGGCAATGGACACCACAACTATCCCCAAGGCGCCCCAGGCGCCTAAGGAGCGGCGAGGTTCCCTCGAACGCTTCAAAAAGAGCAAAACCCCGGTTACAGGGCCTCGAAAGGGCTCTGTAATCTAAGACATCCCTTCCGTTTCCGTAAACACAGCACCAATTAAATTTAAAATATGGATACACAAATCATTCAATGGAATGTAAGAGGTCTACTTAGGAATCTTGATGATGTTCAAGAACTTATCCATAAACACAATCCAAAAGTGCTGTGTTTACAGGAAACACACTTAAAATCCAAACACACAAACTTTCTCCGTGCGTATGTTACGTTTCGCAAAGATCGCGATGATGCCGTCGCATCATCGGGTGGTGTGGCGATTCTCACTCATAAAAGTATAGCATGTCAATCTTTACAGCTACGTACGCCCCTTGAGGCAGTGGCGGTGCGAGCTGTTCTGCTAAACAAACTCATCACTATTTGCTCGCTTTATATACCCCCACATTACAAATTAACTAAACATGAATTTCAGTCCTTTATAGATGAATTGCCAGAACCTTATCTGGTTCTTGGCGACTTCAATGCACACAACTACCTGTGGGGCGACCCTCGTATAGATGCGCGAGGACGTCTTGTTGAACAGTTCCTTTTCTCTTCTGGTGCTTGTCTACTGAATAAGAAGCAAGCGACATACTATTCTCTTGCAAACAGAAAATTTTCTTCAATAGATCTTAGCCTAGTCTCCCCGTCACTACTGTCTGAACTCGAATGGCAAGTTAACAACAATCCTTACGGAAGCGACCACTTCCCAATACTGCTTAGAACACCCGAAGAAAAGGAATATCCACCACAGGCTCCTAGGTGGAAAATTGACACTGCCGACTGGGAAAAATTTCGAACTCTATCTTGTATTTCGTGGGATGACATGTCCTCGCTAGAAATTGACGCTGCTGTCGAATATTTTACAGCCTTCATAATAGATGCCGCATCTAAATGTGTATCACAAGTAAATGGTCTGTCCTGCAAACGGCGTGTCCCGTGGTGGAACGACGATTGTAGGATCGCACGTAAAAATCAGAACAAAGCGTGGGGGTTGCTACGCGCCTCCCCCACTGCGGAGAATCTTATTAACTTTAAAAAAGTAAAATCACAAGGCAGGCGAACCCGCCGGCAGGCCAGAAGAGAAAGCTGGCAAAAGTTTTTATCGGGCATCAACTCTTATACAGAGGAATCGAAAGTCTGGAACAGGGTTAACAGGATAAGAGGACGACAAACTTATTCACTCCCCCTGGTAAACCCACAAGGCGATACCCTGCTTGAACAAGCAGACTCACTTGGGGAGCACTTTGAGAGTGTATCAAGCTCCAACCATTATTCGCAATCATTCCTGAAATATAAAGAAATAGAAGAATGCAAGCCACTCATCAATAAATGCCGACAGAATGAACCCTATAATTGCCCATTTAGTGCTGCCGAGTTGAAAGTGGCCTTGAGCGCATGCAAGAGTTCCGCACCAGGATCTGATAGAATCTTATATGAAATGCTCAAAAACTTACACAATGACACGCAACTTACACTACTTACACTTTTCAACACCATCTGGGATGCAGGGTACCTTCCAACCGCGTGGAAGGAAGCCATTGTAGTCCCTGTTTTGAAACAAGGCAAAGACCCTTCCTCGGTGGCAAGTTACCGCCCGATAGCCCTCACAAGCTGCATTTGTAAGGTGTTCGAAAAAATGATTAATCGGCGACTCATCCATTTCCTTGAAATGAGCAAAATGCTTGATCCGTATCAGTGCGGCTTCCGAGAAGGGCGGTCCACAACCGATCATCTCGTACGTGTTGAAGGAAATATCCGGGACGCATTTATACATAAACAGTTCTTCCTATCGATATTTCTCGATATGGAAAAGGCGTATGACACGACGTGGCGTTACGGAATCTTAAGAGACCTGTCAGAAATGGGCATCCACGGTAATATGCTTAATATAATAAAAAGCTATTTTTCAAATCGTACCTTCCGGGTAAAAGTCGGCAATGCACTCTCACGGCCTTTTACGCAAGAAACGAGTGTACCCCAAGGAGGCGTTCTCAGCTGTACGCTCTTTATCGTGAAGATGAACACGCTTCGTGCTTCATTACCACCCGCCATCTTTTACTCTGTCTACGTGGATGACATTCAAATAGCTTTCAAATCCTGTAACCTCGCAGTCTGCGAGAGACAGGTACAGCATGGTTTGAACAAGGTGTCAGGGTGGGCAGAGAAAAATGGATTCAAAATCAATCCTCACAAGAGTTCTTGTGTTTTGTTTACAAGGAAGAGAGGCCTGGTTCCAGATCCCTGCTTAGAAGTGTGTGGACAACAGATACCTGTAAACAAAGAACACAAATTTCTAGGTGTCATACTTGACTACAGACTCACTTTCGTCCCCCACATTAAACATATTAAAGAAAAATGTCTCAAAACAATGAACATAATGAAACTTCTATCCCAGACTACGTGGGGTAGTGACAGGAAGTGTTTATTGAAACTCTATAAAAGCCTCATTCGATCACGATTAGACTATGGTGCTGTGATTTATCACTCTGCCGCCCCGAGCGCACTAAAGATGCTAGACCCTGTCCACCATCTAGGAGTCCGACTGGCCACAGGCGCATTCAGAACAAGTCCCATACAAAGTTTATATGCAGAATCAAATGAGTGGTCACTTCATCTTCAGAGAACATACATCAGCCAAACATATTTTCTGAAAGTCCACTCAAATCCTCAACATCCCTGTTTTAATACCATTAATGACATGACATATGCTACACTCTTTCGCAATCGTCCTTCCGTAAGACAGCCTTTCTCGCTGCGTGTGAGGGAGCTTAGTGAAGAAATGCACGTTCCACTCCTCGAGCTTCCCCTAATGCATCCAGCCAAGCTACTGCCTCCGTGGCAGTGGCAGCTCATACAATGTGATATATCTTTCATGCAAGTTACAAAACACGCTCCAGAGATTGAAATCCTAATGCATTTCCGGGAACTCCAGCACAAATACTCCTGCACGGAGTTCTACACAGACGCATCGAAGTCACACGACGGGGTGTCCTATGCAGCCGTCGGTCCATCCTTCTCGGAATCCGACGTACTGCATCCGGAAACTAGTATCTTTACGGCTGAGGCCTACGCACTGCTGTCGGCCGTAAAGCATATAAATAAATCACAACTCCAGAAATCAGTTATATATACGGACTCCCTCAGTGTTGTGAAGGCCTTGATGTCATTTTCTAAGCACAAAAACCCAGTCATCAACGAACTCTATTCCGTCCTATGTAAAACGTATATATGTAACCAGCATGTCATCATATGCTGGGTGCCCGGTCATAGGGCCATCGAAGGCAATGTTCTGGCGGACCAGATGGCCACATCAATTGCATCGTATTCTGTAAATCCTACCGCAGCAGTCCCTGTCACAGATCTGAGGCCCTACTTGCGCAGAAAACTGCGGAACTACTGGCAACGCTCGTGGGACATGGAAACAAACAATAAACTGCATGTAATCAAGCTACAATTAGGTTTCTGGCCTCCCCTAACAAAATCCCGCCGGACAGATGTCCTATTCTGCCGTCTAAGAATAGGACACACTTTCGGCACACATAACTTTTTACTCACGGGAAACAAGCCTCCAACCTGTGGTAGATGCGGGGAGAGGCTGACCGTCCTCCACGTCCTACTGGAGTGTCGGAAAGCCGAATCTGAACGAAAGAAACATTTTCCCGTAGCATACCGCCAGCACATCCCCCTTCATCCAGTAATGTTACTAGGCCCAGAACCGCTGTTTGACTCCAGCGCAGTCCTGGGCTTCCTGAAAGATGTTGTACTACATGTTATTAGCCCCACACACTCGTAGCGTTTCCTCTGTTTAGAGGAGTCCGCTGTGATATCTGTTTCATATAGCACATGCCTTTAGGCCCTTGCGTTTCAAGGGCTCTCGCGAGGCCGTAGTGCTCTTAGACAATTTTAGTCTCTCGCATATTTTATATAATGCATCATTCTTTTTAATGTATTTTAGTGATCATAGTACATGTCTTTAATCATTGCCATAATTTTATTACGGGTAATTTTTATGCAATTTACACAAACTCTTTTAGGCCCCTCTACAGCCAAGTCACATTAAATTCACAGAGCCCATCAGACCACCACATATTCATTACCACTAGCATGGCGCTCTTTGGCCATACCTGGCCCTTGCGCCATTAAACCTCAAACATCATCATCATCCAACGAGACGGAGTTCACAGTATCTCCAGATAACGTATTCCAATAATAAATTACGCAAGGAAATAGAGAACTTGTGAACATTAATGTAGCTTCTGGTTGTCTAATAGTTTTACTGTGATGTGTTTGAAAGGATGCTGATGATGTCATTCCTGTTATAGTTTAAAGTTCATGTGATAAAGTTGGTAAATAAATGTTACTCTAGATATGCTGTGATGCTCTAGTTTTTGTAGCTTGGCCCTATTAAGTGGCTGACACTGGAATGACATGAGTAAAGAGAATAACACACAAAGCTAAATTCTGTACCCTTTCAATTTTATTAATTAAATATTGACGGCAAGGGGTCCAAATAGCAGATGCGTACTCCAATTTGGTTGTACCAGTGTTTTGTATGCAATTGGTTTTACTTCAGGGGTAATATTACGTAGTTTACTTTTCAAAAAGGACAATTTCTGTAGTGTACCCCGACAAGATATCTTCAACATGTGGTTCCCAATTGAGATTACTCGTAAGTGTGATGCCTAAATATAAAAGTTCTCATGATGGTAGCATTACCTAAGAGTAAGTAAAGTCAAGGGGTATCTTTGTTGCGTGACTCTGCTATTGTAAACACCAAAGACCAGCGGAGCTCGGGAAAGGCCAGTAAAGTAGTGCCAAACCCCACACTTAGTCATGCGTGGCTCTGCAATCGCAAGGACTAGAGACCAGCGGAGCTGGGGGAAGACCAGTAAAGTAGGGCCAAACCGCACACTTAGTCATGCGTGGCTCTGCAATCGCAAGGACTAGAGACCAGCGGAGCTGGGGGAAAACCAGTAAAGTAGTGCCACACCGCACACTTAGTCATGCGTGGCTCTGCTATCGCAAGCACCAGAGATCAGCGGAGCTGGGGAAAGGCCAGTAAAGTAGTGCCGAACCGCACACTTAGTCATGCGTGGCTCTGCTATTGCAAACACCAGAGACCAGCGGGGCTGGGAAGAGACCAGTAAAGAAGTGCCAACCTCACACTTAGTCATGTGTGGCTCTGCTATCGCGAGCACCAGCGACCAGCGGAGCTGGCAAGAGAGCAGTAAAGTAGTGCCAAACCGCACACTTAGTCTTGCGTGGCTCTGCTATCGCAAACACCAGGGACCAGCGGAGCTCGGGAAAGGCCAGTAAGGTAGTGCCAAACCGCACACTTAGTCATGCGTGGCTCTGCAATCGCAAGGACTAGAGACCAGCGGAGCTGGGGGAAAACCAGTAAAGTAGTACCACACTGCACACTTAGTCATGCGTGGCTCTGCTATCGCAAGCACCAGAGACCAGCGGAGCTGGGGAAAGGCCAGTAAAGTAGTGCCAAACCGCACACTTAGTCATGCGTGGCTCTGCTATTGCAAACACCAGAGACCAGCGGAGCTGGGAAGAAATCAGTAAAGTAGTGCCAAACTGCACACTTAGTCATGCGTGACTGCTATTGTAAACAACAAAGACCAGCGGAGCTGGGGGAAGGCCAGTAAGGTAGTGCCAAACCGCACACTTAGTCATGCGTGGCTCTGCAATCGCAAGGACTAGAGACCAGCGGAGCTGGGGGAAAACCAGTAAAGTAGTACCACACTGCACACTTAGTCATGCGTGACTGCTATTGTAAACAACAAAGACCAGCGGAGCTGGGGGAAGGCCAGTAAGGTAGTGCCAAACCGCACACTTAGTCATGCGTGGCTCTGCTATTGCAATCTGCTATCAAAAGCCTTGCACTACGTGCACGAGAAAAGAACTTGCGGAGAGTCTAGTGCCGAAGTGTACATGAACTCGTGCAGCACGACGCCAAATCAAGTGCCGAAGTGCAGGTGGCGCTAGCTGCACTGGCAAATCGAGTGCTAGAGTGCTGCACCCCCTGAACTAGTGCAGTAAGTGCAGCCAAATCGAGGAGACCTACAGTGTAATCTGCTGCTAACAGTTTGAACGCTTGTCAAATTATAACAGCAAGTCTCCTATCGTAGCAGAACGGTGCCCACGCTGTTACGATCGTACCGTATGTTTCATTGCACCTAAAGCACAGCTTAGAACTAGAGGATAACACCCAGGGTGTCTACCAACCGGGAGAACTGGGAATTTTCAGGGATCTTGAGTAGACTGGAAAAACTCAGGGAATTTGTGCTTCTATGAGGGAAAATTAGCTGTAATTTTATTGAAAGGGAACCCAAAGTCACGGTAATGCTGTCCCGAGTAGGAATCGTAACGAATTGTCTTTGACGCCGCGTCCTCGGCTGGAGGAGTTGCCAAAGTACAGTCAACGAGCGACTTTCCGGACGCCAAACAATTCGGACGGCTTCGCGGCACCACTGCGTACCCCATAGGGTCACTGTATAAGAACGTCTTAACTTTCGGACGCAAGAACCCTTTGCTGTCTAATTTTCTGGACTTTTTGCCGTGACCGCTGGTCCGAAACGGCATTAATAAAAGCCACAACCGCCGCCATATTGATAACCTCGCCGCTTCGAACTGGCACACTCGCACGCAGATCCGCTGGCAGCCGTAGTCGCCACCGCGGCAATGCTAGGCCTAGCTGCTTCGAGGTTCGGTATTAAGCTTCTTGCCCCTTCTGTACCGTGTTTTTCATTGAAAGAATTCGCCGCTGTCAGCAATGGCACCGACACCGCATTTGTGGTCATCGCGATTGGCTTCGAAGTTCGGAAAGCACGGCGCGTAGCGTAATGCCGGTTCCCGAAAGTCAGCTTCACCTCATTACAGTAATGTTACGCTGTGAAGTTTAACAAGTCTGGGAAGGGGCAACTGTCAAGCGACACAGTATGCATGCATTCCTTAATTATACACGCGTGCACCCGCGATCTTGTCACAGTGCGAGCACCGACATGCCTAATATGTGTACTGGCAAGCCTTCAGAGCTTTTTCGGGTGTGCCTGTGGCGATTTGAGCCCTTAATGGCTGTAAAAAACATGCATTCATTCTTTCGGACGTTTTCGCGGCCCCGGAAAATCGGACGCCGACTGCACAACTGTCCAAGAGGATGCTTCAAATAGTCCGTGTGGCGAACGCGCAGCCGAAGGAGAACAAAAGGACAAAGGACCTACGCATTGAGAAATGAACCGGAAAGGAAGCATGCTGCCACTTTTTTGAAGGAGCTTGCACTCTAAAAGCAAAGTGTTGGCTGACACCGAGATGCAGGTGTCCTTCATCCAAGCAAAAAAACTCTTTCAAACGGTGAAACGCAACACTGAGGCATTGTACGCGGGCTGAAAGTATGTCAGGACAGTTGAGGTTGACTTACTAGCTGTTGCGAGAGAAGCTCACTTGTGATAAAATTCAGGACTCGTACTAATTAGCTTGCTGTCAGTTGATAGAAATAGCTCATATTCGAAAATATCCTGTATGCATATCTTTTTTATTCGTATTTGAGAATGTTCGACTCAATTTGATATGCGTTTTACTATATTTTTCGAAGATATTTTATTCGCTGTGCATTTCACTAGCCCCTCCCTTTTGTTTTCTTTTTGAATAAAATAAACACTACCCCTTACTATTCAAATTGGATCAAGTTTTCTTTTTATTTTCTAACATGCTTACTAGAGAGTGGCACCATTGGGCGACATGGTGTAGGGACGTCTAGACATTAAACAAAGTTTGGTGTCACTCAGAGAATATTGCAAATGCACTCAGGAAAACCTAGAAAACTCAGGAAATTTGGGAATGTCAACTTGGTAGACACCCTGATACTGCAATAAGGTCACATTAGTGAATGGAACTTTCAGAAATACACAATTGATCTCAGAGGCTGACTGTAGGCTCAAACATGCGTTCTCAAATGCGCTCTGCTGCGAGTGCTGTCCGCTTCAATGCCAGCAGAAAGACCAGCCATACCAACTTCAACCACAGAACCGTTTTCCACGTAGAAGACACCACGTCATACTAAATAAACCGCGCGATCACGAGAACAAGCGCCAGAAACTACTGCCGAGTGCGTACCTGCCATGCAAAATGAAGCGCACGCACAAGCCAGCATGCAGACTGGCCATAGATGGCGTCGCTGTGTAATATGTAGCATCTCGATCTCGAAGCGAGATGCCTTAGAACATGCACCTATAAACCGAGATATAAGAAGGAAGAAGAAGCATGTGCTTGCTACGGTAAGGCTAGGGGAACGATGGAGCATGTTCTATTAGAATGTGAAGACACTATCACACGGATTAGTATTCACCAAAGACATTAGCTCATCCCCAGTGGTCGATTTAGGCACCACTGGCCTCCTCGAAGCCCTTGGGTTCAGCGAGAGCAGTGGAAAAGTAAACATGTCTGTGATTGGAAGATTGGTGGAAGTAGGGAAACGACAAAAAAAAACAGACATACAAAAGCGAAGTGCGCAATAGGGGATCAGAAAATTTGGTTGTGGGAGTTCACAGGGTTTTTTTTTTTCTTTTCTAACATGGGTAGGACATTAGGCTATAATAGCAAGAGCTTGGTGGCACAACCCACTGGCCCGTTCCAAAGGGACGCTCATAACATCCATCCATCCATCCATCCATCCATCCATCCATCCATCCATGTGGCCTTTTCAGACATTACGGGGGCGCGTGACAACAACCGCAACATTTTGTGGGATATTCTGGAAGGGGAAGGCTTAGGTGACGTTTGTCTACGGCTTTTGAGAGAGATTTACCTAGAAAATACCGTTTGCGATGAATGGGAAGGGATGAGGAGCGAGGAGAAAGTTCATATCAACAAGGGACTGAGGCAGGGGTGCCCTTTATCCCCACTGCTGCTTATGATGTACATGGTGAGGGCACTAGAAGGAAGTAATATCGGGTTTAATCTCTCATACAAACAGGCAGGTACAGTAATAGAGCAGCAGCTCCCAGGTTTATTTTATGCGGACAGCGTTGTGTTGCTAGCTAACAAGCAAAATGATTTCGAGGTCTGGCTAATATCTGTGGACAGGAAGGCAACAATTTAGGTTTGAAATTTAGAGTTAGAAAATCAGGTTTAATGGTATACAATGAAAACAGTGAACAGACAGTGGAGATACAGGGCCAAGAAATACCTCGGGTAACAGAATATAAATATCTTGGTATATGGATAAACGAAGGCAATGGATATATGGAAACACAGGAAAAAACAATAACAGTGAAGGGGAAGAGAAATGCCGCCATAATGAAGCACTAGAGCGCTATGGGGATACAATAGGTACGACGTCCTCCGAGGTACGTGGAAAGGTGTAATGGTTCCAGGACTTACTTTTGGAAATGCGGTTGTTTGCTTTAAATCAGGGCTACAATCAGGACTCGATGGGAACCAAAGGTCAGTGGGTCACCTCGCACGCTCACGGGAAAACTACAAATGAAGCTGTGCAGGGTGATATGGGCTGGACTAGTTTTGAAGTGAGGGAAGCTCACAATAAAATTGATTGTGAATAACGACTGAGGCATATGGAAGAAAGTAAATGGGCTGGGAGAGTGTTGAGGTATCTGTACAGGAAAAACATTGATTCACAGTGGAGGAAAAGAACTAGGAAGCTTACCAGCAAGTATGTGGTCTGTAGGGTGGGTAACACAGCAACAAAGAAGGTCAAGCGGAAAGTCAGGGAGGCTGAAATAATCTTGTGGGTGGTGGCAATGGAAAAGAAACCTGCCATGAGAAACTACACGAGATGAAAAAAAACGAAATCACGGAAGAAACAATTCATGATAACTCATTACTTTTCGAAGCAAGATCAGGATACCTTAGAACATGCACCTATAGAGCGAGATATAAGGAAGAAGCATGTGCTTGCTGTAGTAAAGCTAGGGAAACGATGGAGCATGTTTTATTAGAATGTGAAGATGTCTACCCATCGGTCGATTTAGGCACCACTGGCCTCCTTGAAGCCTTTGGGTTCAGCGAGAGCAGGGTAAAAGTAAACATGTCCGCAATAGAGATTAGTAAGAGGCGATTGGAAGATTGGTGGAATAAAAGTAGGGAAACGACAAAAAACAGAGACATACAAAAGCAGAGTTCGTAATAGGGGGTCAGAAAATTTGGTTGGGGGAGTTCAGTGTTTTTTTTTTTCTTCTTTAATCTAGGTAGGACATTAGGCAGTACTATAGCATGAGCTTGGTGGCGCAAGCGGCGGTGGCGCGCGGATGGAGGGGCTTTAGCGCAACCCAGCGCCCCATCCCAAAGGGGATGCTCATAACATCCATCCACCATGGTGACGCTCATGAAACAATCTATAAAGAGCCTTCATTCAATATAGAGGTGTTCACTACAACTGGTTTTCACTGGTTTTCACAATACGTCACAGCGAGTGAAACCGTAGCTAACATGTTTCTTCAGTCATGTCTTGATTTTTCTAGCACAACTTGTTACCAATCCCACGCATCGCACATCGTGTACCGCCAACATTATAGATTTAATATTAACGAATAATCCCGATATTTGTTCAGACATTATTCATCTAGACGGCATTTCGGATCATGACGTAATAACAGGACGCATTACCGGTTCCTTTAATGAAAACTACTATTAAACAAATCAGGTGTTACAACAAAGCTAACTATGAAAAAATTAATTCTGAATTAGATTATTTCACCAACCAGTTCATGAATTAATATTTATTGGGCACTGCTGAGCAGAATTGGGATTTATTCAAGAGTACTTTCACTAAACTTGTTGATGACTTCGTTCCAGTTATGACCATCCGATGTAGCAGCAGTGCTCCATGGTTTAATCAGAAGTTGCGCCGTATGAATAATAAGAAAAAGCGATTTTACCAGCAAGCAGGTCTTCTAAGCACCTGGGACAAGTATAAGGAATGCGACAACGACTACCAGTCACTCCTAAAATCCACTCGACGGCAGTTTTTCAATAGCGACCTGTCATCTCTGCTAACCAACAATCATCGTAAGTTCTGGCGCATCATAAATCCTAGCTTTCATCCAGACATTTTGCTTACCGACAGTAACAGCAGCACAATTAACGAGTCTGAATGTGCTCAGGTTTTTAATGACGCCTTTTCATTAGTATTCACCAAAGACATTAGCTCATCCCCTGTCTTAAATACAATCCATGACATTTGCATGCCTGAAATTGTGATTAATGAAACAGGTATCTTAGCTTTATTAAACAATCTTAAAATTACTAGTAGTTCGGATCACCTCGGCTTTAACAATAAGATACTTAAGAGTACATCTCAAAGCATTTGCGCTGTGCTGTCCTGTTTGTTCTCGCAATCATTATCACACGGACTAATTCCTTATGACTGGTGGATAGCCGAAGTAATACCTATATTTAAATCAGGTGAGCATTCCTCTACATTGAACTATCGACCCATCTCGCTAACCAGCACTGTTTGCAAACTTCTTGAGCATATCATTCACAGCCAAGTCATTAGCTACCTCGAAGATCACAACATTATTTTCAATTATCAGCACGGTTTCCGCAAGGGATTTTCATGCGACACTCAACTAGCTGGCTTCGTTAACGACTTACAATTATCACTTGACGCAGGCTTTCAGGTCAACGCAGTGTTCCTTGATTTTTCAAAGGCTTTTGATCGGGTTCCTCATCAGAGACTTCTACTGAAACTAGCACAGCTTAACACCCACCCTATCGTGCTCGCTTGGATTAAGGACTTCGTCATCTAGAACACAGTTCACCTCGGTTAATAATTCTAACTCCTCCTCTGCTTACGTGACATCTGGTGTACCACAAGGAAGTGTGCTCGGACCTTTGCTCTTTTTAATCTGTATTAATAACTTACCTGCCTGTGTAACATCTAGAATTCGACTTTTCACTGATGACTGCGTAATTTACCATAACATTACTAGTGACAGTGACCGCCAATCTCTACAATCTGATCTCAACGCAGTAAGCTTATGGTGCTCATCCTGGTTAATGTCATTAACGTTTCTAAAACAAAACAGATATCTTTGACTCGTCACAGATCACATTCCAACCACTTATATTCTTAACGACAATACTGTAGAACTAACAACAACATACAAGTACCTTGGTGTGCACCTTCAGTTTGACCTGTCATGGCATCACCATATTGACCTCGCCCTAGCATCTGCTAACCGCTCACTTGGTCTTCTCAAACGTAACCTCTGACTCGCCCCTATGCACATTAAAAAACTGGCTTATATAACTCTAATACGCCCTAAAATTGAATATGCTGCAGCCATCTGGGACCCTGAGCAAGCTTACGTTATCAATAACATCAAATCCTTGCAGAACCGCACTGTTCGCTTCATATTTTCAGACTACTCGCCCTTCACAAGTGTTACAGCATTAAAAAACGTGCCAAACTGGAAGATTTGTCATATCACCGCGAACTTGCTCGTTTAACACTTTTCCATAAACTTTATCACCACCCCTCCTTCAAAGTGATATGCCATGATCATTTTTTCAAAATTAAACGTGTGAAGTGTCATTCTTCGTCTTATGCCAATTCATTCATTCCCCGTACTATCATTGAATGGAATAATTTACCATCAGCCATTGCCACAGAAACTGACATAAAATTCTAAGAGCTTCTTCACTGTGACGGAAATGTGTAAAATTTGCTGTTTTTGTTTGTGTTCATTTTTTCTTTTTGTGTTATGTCTTATGTTTTATTACATCCATTACTGAAATGTATCGCGTTTATTAAAAGCTGTATCGTCGTCCCCCCCCCCCATGTAATACCCTCTCCTGGAGGGCCTTTAGGGGTAACGTGAATAAAAATCTGCGTGAACGCCCATTTCATTGGAAATAAGTCCTGGTTGCCCTTGAACACTCGGGAGCAATGGGCACTTTGCAGATTTGCCACCACATGATCTTGAAACAGCTCTAATACTTCACCGCAATTTCATACTGTCATTGCTAGAAAAGAGTCTGGTGCCGGCGACTGCTTGTGGTACCAGCGTGGGAATGATAGTCAGTGCAGTAATTTGTGTAAATGCAACCCTCTTGGCTTCACATGCCAATTTTTTGTTATTACCCCGATGGTAATTTGTCATGTAGCTGCTGTCACTATTTGAATACCTTTAGGATAAAGAAAATGTCAAATTTACCCATGGTGAGCTCTGCAATGCCCAGCCAGATGTCTACGTTTTGTTGCATAATTCTCTGAAAGTGTCGCAATTGCTATTTCCCAGGATGTCATGCGACAAAGTGAATTACATAAAAATCATATCTGCTCGAAGCAAATGTTGTGAGGCACGCACACGTAAGAACCAAGCCTCACCGAAAAAATGCTGCAATGCACTCTCAGCGAGGTTGTGTGAATTCCTTTAACACTGCCAGAGTAGCTGAACTGCAGCACCAAATTTTTTATCCAAGTTAAACAAGAAGCTCTAGCTCCACAGAGTGGCCTGCAAGTTTTATATTCTCACGCATACATTACTATTATTTTTTGACAATTACTATTTTTCATCGGATTGTCACTGTTATCAAATTGTTGCGATTGTATCGGAGAACTCTTGAATGTTGTTGCGAGATGTTCATTGCTGTTGTACTTAGAGTGTGTGCTTGCACTTTTCGCCAAAAGTTCGTCCGATAGAGTTCAGCATGCAAACTTGCAGTTTTGGCACTGTCTGGTTCTGCACCGTTGCTACAAGACATCCAACTGCAAAAAAACATTACTGGCAGGAAGAAGCTCACGTTTGAATTGGCATGAATTGCGTATTACGTCCAGACAGTATGCCAACAATGCGAGCGACTTCATAATGTCAATTTGTTTTTACGCTTTGTGACAGACGTAATGTGGTACAAATAAATTGCCCGTCAGGCATGCATCACACCTTCCAATATCCCATTGTTCTTCCTTGGCAAACTGCCGCGCACACCTCTGGATGGCAGACAAACGAGAGTCCACACACTGCATAGGCTCTGCGATGGCACTAACACTTTCAACCTTGTAGGCCACGGCCTTGGCTCGACAATTCAGCAAAGGGCCACTCGATTGGTGGGTGCCAATCTTGCTGGCGAGCTCCTGCACTTCTGCAATGTGGTGCCATGGGCAATGGACCACACCAGGCAAGAGCAAGAAAGGGGGCAAGTTTTTCCGTGGCAACTTGAACAATGACCGAGTAGTCCATTACATTTTGACTGAGGCCAGCTGCTTGCGTTTCCATTGTCCTCTTGCTCATCTGTTCAATACAAAATCCAGTAACACTTGTAGAGTGTACCTTCGGACCCAATGAGTGGTTGACACAGTCACGGCACCGAAACTGTCAGCACTTTATTTCTTGTTATAAAAAGCACAAGTGACATTGGCTTCGTGAATTTGCCAGCACAGCAGACAAGGTGACAGAGCCGATCGTACTACACAATTGAAACACAAGAGACTCCAGACATGTTGCACAGCCCAGGAAGAGGACATAGAAATAATTGCGCACAAAAGAAAAAAAAAGTGCCGACACTTGCACTACAGCAACATTTCAGCCATTGGGTGCTCCATTGGTCGGAAAGGGCATTCACGTCCATAGATACCCGAGAATGTGGACATTGAAACAGCCACTGCCGTAGCACACTTGGTAGCGCATTGCACACGTAATGCGAAGGTTGTGGGCTTGGTTCCCACCGGTGGCAAGTTGTTTTTTCGTCAAATTTCAGTGCCCATTATCATTGCTACATTTCAATCAAAACTACACAACTTCCCTGTGCTTTCCTTGGCTTCATTATCTGCTGGCTTCATATGGTCGTGATTCAAAAATTGGGCCTCTTGGTCACTCCCACCCCTTCGCTCTCGTTAATTGGAAATTACTTCTTAATGTAAATCTGTATTCTGGCACTAAACTATCTTTTTTGGCATTGCACAATTTATGGTACCCTGGTGTCCACTTTGTCTAAGAAATATCATTTTATACGATTTAATGTTTTTGGTACGTTAATTCAGCACAGAACTATATTTGGCTCAAGAGATTTCTCGCTCTACGGGCAGCACAACTTTCTGCAATAGAACTAGTATCACGTACAAAATGTTAATGATATGAATTTTAATAAGAGTGGTGCATGTAATATCACACTGTGCCTGTCCAACTGCCCAAATTAAAATTACATTAACTGCAAGGTCTGTCACATAAAAAACATGCAATATAACTGCGTACAGAAAAGTGAATTTTGTACTACACAAACTGTTATTGTGGAGTAGTGCTTTGTGCTTTGCACAAAATTTACAGTGAAATACCTTCTCACATCTTTTCATTATAAGAATCTTGAAATTTACTTTGTTGCATGCGTTGTTAAAATGAGCTTAGCTGTGCAGCCATGCTACCTGATCCAAATTTTTTTGGAGAAAAGTCAGAAAATTGTTTTAGCCAACAAGAATTTTAAAAATTTCTCAAGTGAGTAAGGCACGAAGATGATAAACTGAAGAGAGCAACCCTCACAAGGCCATTACCCTAAACAGTAACAGGTAGCAGCCAATGTAAGTAAACTTTTGACAGACATTCTCAATTTTTTTTTGTACAGAGCTGATGCCACATGCCTGTCATGGGCACCCAGATTCTTGTTGCTTTGCCATAACCTGAAGAGCATGTCTGCTTCAGTGGCAAAAATATGCTCAGCCTAACGATGGCACTGGCACATATGCCATAGTAGTAGTTATGGCTGGAGTTTAGATTTAAAGCCAACACATTACTTCCTATTGTCGAGTCTACAGAATTGATTTAAAAGTTCTGTACGTAAACAAATGGTACTTGGAAGTAAACAACTGTCAAGCACTGGCAGCAATGCAAGAAGTGGAAATGCTTGGGACCAAGTGTCTGCAAACTGATACAGTACAATTCATGCAATACAAATGATACCCAAAGCATCAAGAGTGATTAGGAGAGTAGCAATATTAGACTGTTTCCTCAATTTGCAAATGCGCTTCTCTGCACTTTACATGTGCTTGACCTATGGTGGCTGTTGTTCAAATGAAGAAGGAGCTCTAGCTGCACACACTGGCACTTGTCTGTTGCGCACGGTTCCTTCACAAAGCCCACATCCACATGTCACAATACGACCAAACTGTGCTTGTACAGTCGGGATCAGTTGTGAAGAGTGGTCAAGTGACTGGCTGCAAACTGTGCCAGCGTCCATAAGTTCTAGTTTCCACAAATGTTTCTTCTATAGCCCATGGACCCAACATGCAGCACGATCATGCATGGTCTGTGATGGCAGCCTGCGCTTTTTTTTTTTTCTGGAAGACTGCAGCCAAGTGATCACTTTAGGCAAGTGCGATTCAGATTATATGCCGTGCGCAAAAGCGAGCATCCCACCATTAGATGGGCAAACTGCCTCGCAGGAAAGCTGCTGCAAAATTCTGAAAAGGATCTGTCACCCACCACTGAGTCTGCTACATCACTCTGAATGTGTACAGCAGGAAAGGTGGTTATTTCAAGTACCACAGCAGAGTCCCAGTTTTGCAAGGCGTTCAGATGCAGTACACTTTTATCATGTGCTTTGCCTTTTTTAACAAACCACTTTGGGTCAACTTGTGGGCATGCTTACAACAGTCTTGAATGCTCGGACGCTTATTTCTCCTCGGTGACGGTGCAACTACAAATACCGAGGATGCACAGTGTACTGCCAACTTGATGGTGGGGAGGCCTTGTGCAACACATTCGACCACCTGGGGCTTCTCAAGGTGCAGCACTTTCTCGGTGCACACCTCTCGTAATGCAGCTGACACAGCCAGGAATGAAACCAAATCGTTATTCTGTGCTCGGCCACAGTGGCAAGTGCTGCTTGACTAAGGTGACAGAAAGTATCTCAACGTTTAAGCCACAGTCCATTTGTCTGGACCCACTGACACATTTCCCATGGGCCAACACCAGTGGCAATAGTGTAGGGCACAGCTTTTGCGAGGTCACAAGAGTAACAGTGCCAAATTTTTCAACCCTTTGCTGGCATGTGCATTTGATGTCAGAAGCCACATCATCCGAAAAAGCATTCAAGTAAACAGACACATACCGATTTATTTCAGCAAATGTACTTATTCCCGAGCCTTTCAAGAGTACTTCAGCACTGTGTGGTAGCGTCTGAAACACTGCTAGAGGCCCGGATTTGCACTGCAGCGCTGTAGGGCCCTTAGTGTGACTTTCTTATTTAAGCACGTCAGGAGGGTCACAAAGGGCCTGTGCACAGGCCTGAACATGCGTCTCTTTCTGGTAGTGGTACTGCATTCCCCCCAAGCAAGCACACGGCCACCCTGTTAGCCCACAACCACTATCTCAGACATCAGGGGAATAAAGTGGAAAATAAGGGTGAACTCGTATCCTCAAACACTAGCCGATTTTGTCAACCAAGTGTATGTGTGTTGTTCTGCGCCCTGCAACTCATCTATATATTATCATACATAACAGTATACAGCTTATAAAAATCGAAGAGCTGATTGTCAAAAGTAGCCGATTAACTCATGGGAGCATCATTGCAGGTGCACATAAAATAAAGCTACTTTCTTCATTGACTCTGTGTCAAATGAAATAGTAAAATGACACTAGGCAAATCATGCTGAATCTGGCTGGGACATCCAGAGAGAGTCACCCTGCACCCTCGGCTACGATTAGGTGGACACATTCATTACAGGACCGCAATCGGAATATATGTGCCGCACATGCAAGACGAGTGTTGAGCCTCACCCAGCAGACAAGAGCCAAGCTTATTTCACACTTAAGTCTGGTGCTTTGGTAACTAGCACACCAACTAACAAAGCTGTTATCTGATGGAAAAAAATAACTTCTGTTTTTAGCATAGTTCATTTTCTTTTATTTTGTGGTCTCATCAACACTACGAAATGCAGGTAACCATGCCCCGACCCAGGAATTGATTGTCTCGATGTTGCACCAAACAAACGCGGCATGAAAGAAATGTTACTGTTACATGTAATAGTAACATGCATAATAAACATTCCCCAGTTGCAGAATTAAGGTCAGCGTGTCTAGGTGCCGTGATAAGCACTAACAATTTAACCTGGAGATACTATTATAAGTGGATAGCACCGTAGTTATTACAAAGCAACAATAAATTTACGTTTGGAATTGCTTACAGTACCCGTAACTTAAACATGTAATGCCATACGTGTGATTTGCTGTCCTGCACACAAGCACAGGTGCGTAAGCAGATGGGCTAGTTACATGTTGACACATACAGTCAATGATGAAATGCATGAAAAAAATTGGGAAACCGCACTTGCTAAGTATTACCCAAATCGATCGACACCCAAGCACTGCACAATTTTGATCAAAAGCAGCGTATATTAGGCGATACATTTATTTCGACATTTATTTGTAAAGCAAGAATGATGCAAGAAACAAGGAGGCAAATCAGAACATGGAAAACAGCAATATCGGAGATGACAGGTGCTCATCATGGCTCATCATTCATTAGGTTTTGTTTCAAAGCTATACTCCAGGCATGAGAGGTACTTCAGTAAGGTACTGGAGACCTTAACCACAGGGTGGAAGTACTTACTGTGCATCAAAATCCTAGCGTACCTGGGTGCCTGTCACCCACAATATTGGTGGCTGGGAATGGAGCGCTAAGCAGGAATTCCTTATACCCTGAGCTACCACAATATGTACTGCCCAGAATTCCCATAGCGTATGCAAAACAAAGACAAGGACACAGTGCATGTGATGAGCACCACTGGAACCACGGTTGTCCTGTCTAGTATGTTGTCCGTTATTTTTTTTTCTCTTCTCTAAAGTTCCTCGTCATGGTGCAGTGAACTAACCAGCTCCCCGAAATACCATAGCAGATTAATGGTTGCCGGAGTTGCTGTATGTGGGAGCCGAGATGTGTCATCTTGCAAACCAGTTCAAACATGGTCTCAAAGGAAAGACAAAAATGCACGTTTGCAAGCCAGGCTCAATGTAACCTGAGGAACGACTGCTCATCCAGCCTGCTTCATATAGGGCACCCAGAGAGACATCTAACTACAAAAAACGAAATATTGCGATCTATGGTAGACATCCAATTTTTTCACAATGTGCAGAAATATCTCATTGCATGAACCAAGGCCATGTTTGATGCAAGAGCGTTCACTCCACACAGTGCCATGGCACTATCTGTCAAAACGCAGCCACAGCAAAACTGAATCGGAAATAAGTTTTTCAGGACTCAGTGCTGAGCCAAAAAAATAAAGACAAGACCACCAAATTCTAGTAGTTACTGGGTCATTGGTTGACAAAAATTGCATGTTTAGACTAAAGAGTGAAGCACCGACTACGATAGCAAGATTTATCAGTGCGCTTGAATTTCTTGGATGGTGTTCTAACTATATGTGTGAATGTGAATTCACGCACATGAATGTGCCAAATTTCTGGCACCCTTAAAGACGCCCTATAGGGCCTGTAACGACATCCACAGGTGCCACTACACTGCCCGTAAAGAGACGCACCAGTAAAATTGCACCACTTTCTGGTTCGAGCACCGATAATGTTTTGAACCTTTTAATATCTAATAGTCCAAGAAGATTTAGGATAAAAAGGCATGTGCTGTGAATGTTATGCATCATGAAATTTGTTTGCAAGCTGCCATTTTCAAAATTCTTTGGAATAACTTAGTCAAGAGTGCAAGACCTGGTATCGCTAAATTTAGTGATTGAATATGAATAGTGTAGCAATCTAACCCGCATATACGGCATGCATAAGTATATAGCACACATACACATAAATATACGTGGAGTCCAAGGCTATGATGACAGCAACAAATTGCTTGGAGTGTCCATATAATTGCTACTGCACCAGAATTGCGCTACACTAATGATAGACACTGGAACCATTACACCTATGGCTTAGTAGGAGGTCTCTCTTTAGTACATGGCTGCTTTTTGGACTATATGACCCAGCTTGGTAAAAGAAATCTTAAACAAACCTGGGAAAACAATAACAGCTCTGGAACCACGTAGGCCAACTCCAATAGCCTAGTTGCTGCTCCAGACTGCCCCATCAAGCGGTCTTTGTGCAACGCTCCAATTGGTGCACTGACTTTGCAGGGTGCAGCCAGGAAGAGTTGAGTAGGCTGCATATCGCATCTATTCTCCAACATGCATGCAGAGCAACACAAGTGCTAAATACCAGCCTTGACAGGCATCATGCCAGTCTCAATGTTGAGAGGTCTCGGGTCTTAACATCCGCTATTTTGGGCAGCATCAGCCCCGGTCTTCTGCCTCTTCTTCCTTTGTGCTGTTGCTGCCACTCACCTAAGAAGGTACATTGTTTGCTGATGGATTGGCAACAGTTCCCACAAGGTTCAGAAACCATATTTACCAAGAATACAGGGTCTCACAAGCATCAAGTACACATACACTACTGCCTTTTGTTACACAATCTGTCTTTTGTTGCACAAGCTGTCTTTGGCTGCCACAAGGCTATAGCAGCATCTGTACAAGAACATTAGCCTTGATTACACTGCACTTAAAAAGCTGGCGAAAAGTATTTTCCATCAGAAAAAACAAAGAATGCCTCTGTTGGAGTCACTCAGAAGTGTAAAGACAAGAATGGGAATGATCGACTTCCTGCCAACTGCTTTTCATACCTGTCCATCACAGCCAACATCTCCCACTGGTGCAGCTTGTACTGCAGCCACTCTTTTCTTCAGTGTCTTGCATTTGTGGAAATGGAATGGCAGCTTTTCAAGCATAACAAAGCCCTATCACCAGGTGTGTTCCGTACACAGTGCACAGACAAAGACGCTTTCAAAGTACACGTGCCTTCAAGCTCTTCTAAAGCATGGCAGCACAGCTGATCTCATATGGCTTCACAAAGAGCTAAGCATTAGCCCAGAGACCTGGCACCATTGAAACACTTGAGTGAACAGTCGAGTGCTAACCCTGCCTCTGCAGTCACACTCTGGCCGAAAGGCCTCTTAGCCAGTGCAATCCTGACTTGTAGACTACCTATGCCTGGCAATGCAAAGTATGTTAAATGCTTTCTTACATTTGATAAGTACACCTTACACAACACATGAGCTTTCTTGTAAGCACACGTTTTCTTGTCGGCCATTTGGGGTAACCGAAGTGACAGCTACAGAGCTGTTATCAGTGCGCATGTACACTAATGTCAGTCAGCATCTGGTGTAGGATGTCGTAGTGCACAATCTTGCCAAGGCATGTCAGAGAGTGGGTGAAAGCTGGCAATGGACACACATGCACACACACCCACAGACAGCACTGGCCAGTTGTCATCTGCTTGGAGAGGGAGAAAAGAGAGACAGCATACGCAGTGCACATGTTTGTGACGCAGATGTCTGTTTTTGGCTGCCCTCCGCTCGTCATTCAGTCCTGTGAGAGGAGTACTCCTCCTCACTGGCTCAGGCATGGACTGTGTCGCAGTCCAGCTCCATTAGCGACTCATGGTACGGTGGAGGCTCCTCGGGCGTTAGCAGGGAGCAGGCCTCCTCTGCATCTGGAATGAGAGGAGGAGCCCTTCCGAGCGTCAGCGGCTACACAAGCACATCACATACACACTAATGCAGCATACGTGAAACATCGGTCTTTCGAGTACAAAAGGACTGAGAATCAAACAAGCAAAAGTTTGCACAGGCAATGCATGCCCCAAAGTGAACGGCGCTCTTGTGCTTACGTAGATTAAAAGACCCGACACTGCCACCTTCCTGCGCACTGCCTCGAATTGAGTGCAGCCTTCAAGGCCTTCAGTTTTTTTTTTATAACTGCATTTACACACAAGTGGGAACTCTGCCAAAGCAGGCACTCTTGGAACATCTCAACAGAACATGGTGCCCAATTCACAGTAATTGTGTCTCCTGGGGCACCTCCAGCCCTTCATAGACAAGCTGCAGAGCCACTAATCTGCCTTCATGCTTTGACCCTAAGACTCAATATGCTGGGAAATCTGCGTCACAGCTGTCAAAGCTATATTTTATTTTTTCAACTTAGTCTACTCTTTAGCAGGTCAAACAGAGTGCACTTGTATTTCTGATCTTTGATACAAGATAACTATAAAATAGTTGATAGTACACCACGAACTGTGAATTTTAAAGGGCCCCTCTCAGGAGGCCTCATAGCAAATTTTGGTCATACACTGGAAGTTGTTACATGCTCTCTAGGGAACATTCCACTTATTGCAAGAATTTTTCAAATTGGTTCATCAATACCAGGGGTATAAATAGTTGTTGCAAACCCATGATTTGAGGAGGTGAGCTAGACTGCCACCGTAGACATCTCTCCACTTGTGCCACTTAGCTTCTGCAAGCAAAATTCCTTCCCCAAGTTCTCCCATACCAGAACTGGAGGAGCGCGTCAGGTCCTTTCCAAGTTTTTGCTGTGCAGAGCACTTCCGGCGACCGTCTCGCATACGAGCTGTTGAGTTTGTCTCGTTTTGCACTGTGCATAAGAACACCTGCATTACTAAGTCTCTTCCGATTCTGACCAGCATCAGACAATCTACATAGACAGGCAAGGAGACAGCTTCGATGCCATATAATGAAATGCGTTTCTAGCCGTCTGGAAGACTTGCGGAAGACTCGTCTGCGATGTGACGCCACCTCACAGCAACAAGTTGAGAAAAGCACACATTATTTCTGTTTTTAAGTCTTTGTGCCTGCAAACCTATGAAAAACACAATGTAGCTTACATTAAGGGCATAGTATCATGTGTAAGTTTTTTTGTGCGCAAGCAACCTTCCTGTCGGCTTTCCAAGCGTCCTGCTCAGCTGTCATCTTGTTTGGACAGGAAAGTAGCCCGCATCGTTTTTGACTTCAATGATGTCTTCGCAAAGCTGTCTACTTTGATGTCTTAGTGAGAATTGGAATGAGACTTAAGATGGCTGCTGCCCACTCAGCCATCTACTTAGCCATCTACGGCGAGTATTGGAACACAGCCATTGTCTGGCTGCTTCTGCACTACATAGAAACGAATTCCTCAGTGCACACAAGTTTGGAGATTGTTTCCTTTTTTTGCATTTATGACTGTACAATGTGGGAACAAGCAGACGAAACAGAAGTACATCCCTCTTTCTATGGCACAGAGTAAAACAGAAACTGGCAGACATTCAGTATGTAGGTTTTACTGTTTCTCTAAACTTGAAATCGCCTAGTGAAGCAACGGATCTAACAAATAACTGCTGTAACTCAGTACAATACGTTGGCGGGCTAGTCGGTGCAAATCCATGAATACTTTGTTGTTTTGCGCTAAACAAAGTATTCATGAACTGCTGTGGCCTCAAATCATTCTTAAAGTAGCATGTCACGGTGAGCGACATTTCAGCAATATGAATCATGTAAGCACACTTCTGCGAGCGGGGCTCCCTCGAAGAGGGCGTGCGTAGTTGGGTTTCAAATTTCAGCTGTTTTCACAACATGCGGTGGTGTAATAATTGGCAGACACAATTGTGAGTACACAATGTATACACTACACTTATCTGTTTAAAATGGCCAAACCTGGTGAAGGGCCCTTCAAAGGTAGAGACAAGACTCGGCAGAAAAGAATGAGCTTGGTGACCCCTGCCATTACTATTTACTTTAGAAGGGAAAGTGCATACTATCCATCCTTTGTCACCGCCACCACCAGGGGGCGGCAAAAAGGATAAACCAAAGCATGTTAGTCCTGCCAGGCATTCTAATGGCTTCCATTGCTTAGACTATGGCACCAAGCACAAGAAAATCCCATCAATTGTTTGTGTGCAAGAGTACATCGAGATGCATGCGTGATGGGTGTCTACCTACAGGATTCCCATACACTGTTGGTTATCATGAAATTCATTCTGTCACACTTCCAAGGCATGGAAGCACACTTGTGACACCAGGACTAGACACACACTGCAGATAAAGTAAGCAGTGTGCTTTACACAGTCACACACGGCAGTGCTGTACAAAAAAAATGTGGACGAAAAGTGTTGCACGTATAGATGAAGATGGTCTTCTCACATCTACGTGGTTCCCAAACTGCAATCTGTGCCTTACAAACAATTACTCTGCGATAAAGAAAAGCTACCCCTTGACACATCAATGATAGAAACATGCGATTGACAACGTGCCTCATTGTAAGGATCGTGTGTCGATTTATGGTGTGAAGCCTAATGCCAAAGATAGCTATAGCCTCTACGAATGTCACTATGTCTCCATGTACACACATACTTTTGAAGAGACTTTACAACAGCGTGTAAGAAGCAGGCTTTCCCTCAAAATTCTTATCAGTCTGTGCAACAAACCCAACCCAGCCAAGGCAACGTGTCTTGTCCGGAAATCAATACAAACAATCTGTAAAGAGACAGAAGTAAGGGTAAGAAAGCAATGACGCTGCAGTTTGAAGAACACGACGC
This sequence comes from Dermacentor albipictus, assembly GCF_038994185.2. Classification (NCBI taxonomy): domain Eukaryota; kingdom Metazoa; phylum Arthropoda; class Arachnida; order Ixodida; family Ixodidae; genus Dermacentor; species Dermacentor albipictus. The sequence goes on from NC_091823.1 coordinate 175,026,597, forward strand.
CAAGCGATGTTCTGCGCAGTCCCACAAGATGGAGTGCTACAAATGAACAGAACCATCAGCAAAACACAGCAGCTAATTAAAAATTCAGCTGTTTAACTAAAGCACCTACAGCATTTAAATGTCAGACTGTTTCATCATACTTGGGCAATTGCTCTATACATGCATGCATAGAAAAACCAAACATGTAACACACACGGTTAACTATTGGGATGCATCGAAACTGGAGACCAGAGCAGCAGCATTGACACGAGAGCAACACAAGTCATGGCGCAACAACTGTAGGCATCTTTATTCATCTACAAAATCTCTACCACCCCGACCTCCCTGGCCGGGGAAAGAGCAACATGGCTTCACGTAACATATCACTGCATACACAAATGCCATTGGTAGCTTCTCACCGGCTAACAGAAAAGCAGTGAACGGTGAACACGTGGCACATATGTCTTTGGGTGAAGTTGACGCTTGCACATTGCAAACGGGGCAGTTTTAAAAGCAAAACAGGTGAACCACAGCAGAGCAGAGCAAACAAAAACTACCAGTCAAGAAGAAGGGACTAATTGAAATCAAGTTTTGAGCATCAGTTAGAAGTGAATTGCACAGAGCAAGGCTACAATGCAGACAGTAAGAAACTTTTTATGCAGAAAACGAATCTTTTGAAATAAGCTTTTGTAATAGAACACTAATGCCAAGCGAGCCGTCGTATGGGATTTCACAGTACTTTTTCCCGGTGACAATGCAATGAAAAACACTAGAAAGAAATAGGAATGAAGAGAGCGCAAGGGCAAAAAGGAATACAGCACAATGACTTGGGTGTCATTTTAGCCTAAAGGAGTGGCCAGCTGCAACACACAGCGACTGCAGCAGCACACAACCGTGGCCCTCAGAGGAGGAGCCCGACATACCCACACAACACGCACGCCTTCGCAACGTACTTTCGCGTCGCTTCACCGAAGCAACCAACGAGTTCTACACGCAAGTGCACCTCTCCACTGCCTCGATGAAGCATATCAATATCAGTCCAATAAAAAACAACTTAAAAGCTCTTCTTCGGCGCTGAACACACACAAAACCACAACTCTCTAGATGTCGTGTAATCTCTCTAAGCTCTCATCATGCCGCGCATCTGCAACAGATGGGCAGTCCCTATGCCGGTGCAGCGACAACCTCTTTGGCAAAGTTTCCGTGCCCCTCCAGTGTACCGCTTGTTTTGGCCAGCCACTGCACAGCCGAGCCGACCGGCACACGAAATGAGTCCCTGGTGTCCCTCTGGAAAGCGTTGCCGTCCCAATGCCGTAACCAGCTTCGCGGCGATTGGCGGGATCGTGTCGGCGGGTGTCGGTGGAGGCCTAGGTCTCTAGAGGGGCGGCACATGCAATGCGTGTCGCAGCGGCTCCGTTCCTTGTCAGGAGCGCAGGCGGTGTGGCTGAAGGTGCATCGCAGGCCGCCGAAGATCTACAGGGTGAAAGGCAGAGAAAGGAGAGAGAGAGAGAGATGGGGAGAATGGATACAGCGTGCCATCCGTCAGCGGGTCCAGCCAATGATGGTTAACTCTGATTGACCCCATTGGATACAATCAACTGGAAGTTATAAAGTCGCCAAATGTCGCATAAATAGGAGTGCTAGGTCTACATGCGACTCCTTTCTCTTGCTGGCGCTCGACTTTCATGCTCCAATGTTCTTTCATGGAGCACGCAGTTTGATGTCACATTGCCACATGTAAATGCATTACTTGCCTGTATCGGCCAAAAGGAATCGGAGGCACACAAAGTCTGCAGTGACAGAACAGAAAAAAAAATGCAGACTTTGCTGAAAGAGGAAAGTGGTACGGTCTATCGCCATAATAACAAAAACATGGCACATGTTTCACCCCAACAACAGATGGCACCACTATTTTGTTACAGCAAGATTTCATACATTACGCATGTTAATTTTTTCTTGATAAATGTAATACATTAAAAATGCAGCATTAAACTGCATGCACCATGAAAAACCACCTCCATGCAAAGTTTGAATGTACGTAGGCCAGCAGTTTGGCCATGAAGTTTTTTAGACCTGGCGCTCCTATTCCTATGACATTTGATATTATTTAACATGTTATGAACAATGGATGATACCTTACAACCATGTCCAACCATAGATACCTTACACAACCATGTCAAACCATCCAGCCTTAAGACCTCAAAGCTTTTACTTACAACTTTAAAGCTACACTCCAAAAACATGCAATTCTGTGCACAGTGTGCATTTATTTTCAACATACTACAGCACTAAGGGGTTAGAGGAAAAGAAGGGAGAGGAGTGGGTAGAAATGAAATGCTGTGCACAAGATTAAAGAGGAAAGTCAATGGTTCACAGCATTGACACGGTGTTTTCAGATTGAAGAAACCGATGGTACATGCACAGCTGTGGAAAGAAAAGAGACTTTCTTCCAGTCACTGCTCACCCTTCAGTGTGGCATCAAGCAAACAAACAGATGTCAGCAGAAAATCTAGAAGCACTCGGCTGGTCATTGTGTCAGCTGGGGGTATTTGGCATTGTTTAGCAATGCAGCCGTCGTTTTCCGGCACTGTGGTACAGTTATGCAAGAGGCTACAAAAAAGTGCCACATTTTCAAAAACTAATGATTGTGCTGTCCACACATTGGTCATTTTTTGTGTAGTTTTCTGTGCATATGTGACTTGAGAAAGGGTCTTTTGAAGTTATTTATTTGTGTGGCTTTAATAAAAGTTGCAGTTTCACCCGAAAGGCGAAGCACCACTTGTGACAGCAAATTAGCAGACAGCTATACGGTGTAAGGATAGCAGTTTTATCGGCTGTATAAACTTGTAAGCATTGGCTTACTAACTAATTTATCAAGCATTGGTCATGCGCCCACAAGCAAACAAACACTTCTCACTCAATGACCCCGGAAACTTGCTGTTGAAATGCTGGAGTGAGGATGCGTGGCAGCATCAGTGAGCGAACCGACCTCCGTGCTGCCTCTTGCTGCAGCATGAACTAAGTGGCGAGAACACGCTCGGTGCACTCTGTCCCCATCGCAGATTACTTTCCAGATAGGGCCCATGCGGCTGCGCCATATGCAGCCGCCACCAGAGTTGAACCCCCACAGTGCCTTGCACGGGACGAAGACGGCACACTTCCTCTCTGCTTTCCTCTTTTGCATGTGCGTGATTGAGCCGCCATTGCCGACTCACCCTCGCGTGCTTGCACTCGTACATACAGCATATGGCAACAATGTTGTCGCCCTTGGACTTTATACGAAGCATCACGGTGGCGGCAGAAATGCGCCTGGGGTGTCCATATAATTGCTATTGCAATAAAGGTCAGTTGCAAGTACATAGTATGATTGTCTGCCCTTTTCCCTTGTGTTCTGCTTGACACCTAAGACACCGCAATAGTGATGTGAAGTGACAAAGCCTGAGGGTTAGCTTTAGAATAAAGGTGCGGAAAGCCAATGTTAAATTGACTGGTGAGAAAACAAAAGTTCTGTATTTATAGTGTTTGAAACCCTTCAAGAGTATGTTTGTTTTGGGGCAAGTAATCACAGGGTGCCTGACTGATAACGGGAAAATATCTAGATTACTAAAAATATTGCAGGCACTTGGAATAGCAAGTCACGAGTGGTAGCTCATCAATATCCTCGAAAAGAAAAATGTACAGTCGTTGCATTCTAGTGGAACTAGCATGTGGGGCATGAACTTGAAGATTAACAAACAATGTTTAACTGCGCGAGGAAACGAACCACAAAGACAGCGAGGGACAAGGACGGGCGCAGACTTGCAACTAAAGTTTATTCCACAAGGTACACATATAAATACACAGCCGACATACACCACTGCGCGTGCGCGAAAAAAAGGAAAGGTAAAAGATAAGTAAAACCTTGTACTATATGCGAAACGCGACCTACCTACGCTCGTCAATAAACCTAATCTCACTGGTATGTAAATAAACTGAGGTGTCACTGACACATTGTTGTCCCTTCTTTTTAATATGGTACGCCTCGAGTAGCTCTCTGGCTCGGCTATCTCTGCAGCGGCACAAAATCTTTGTTTCCTTCATGATCGGCTTGCACGTGCACGCCAGGCAGTGGACAGGCAGGTGCCCATTCGTTTTATTTCTAATAACAGGAAGGTGTGTGAATGTGCGCTTGCGTGAGCACGAATTGTCTATTAGAAATAAAACGAATGGGCACCTGCCTGTCCACTGCCTGGCGTGCACGTGCAAGCCGATCATGAAGGAAACAAAGATTTTGTGCCGCTGCAGAGATAGCCGAGCCAGAGAGCTACTCGAGGCGTACCATATTAAAAAGAAGGGACAACAATGTGTCAGTGACACCTCAGTTTATTTACATACCAGTGAGATTAGGTTTATTGACGAGCGTAGGTAGGTCGCGTTTCGCATATACAAGGTTTTACTTATCTTTTACCTTTCCTTTTTTTCGCGCACGCGCAGTGGTGTATGTCGGCTGTGTATTTATATGTGTACCTTGTGGAATAAACTTTAGTTGCAAGTCTGCGCCCGTCCTTGTCCCTCGCTGTCTTTGTGGTTCGTTTCCTCGCGCAGTTAAACAATGTTCGCTAATACCTACCAACTCGCCCAACAACAAGTTCTACTAAATTAACAAACAACACTGAGGAGAAGTGATGACTGAACATTGAGTGACAGGTGACAGAAAAAATTATAGGTGTAACATAACAAAACGGGAACATGACTGTTGACTTTCATTAATATGACGTCGATGTGAAAAAAAAAGAAAAAAGCTAAAACACAGCCCTGCTTGAGTTAGCAGTACTTGCCCTCATTTACCTGGCAGCACACACACAAAAAAAGAATAGAAGTGGAAAGAAGAAACACACGATCACTGCACTTACAAGTGAATTACTAGCTGAAATATTGTCACTCCACAACAACTTGCCTAATTTTCCTAAACAATGTAGAAATCGAATCCATACCTGACTGAACAAGAAAAATGTAGCGCACCTCCAATTCTGCCAATTGAGAAAAGATTAAACCAGCAAAGTCTACCTTCTCAGAAGGGAAATTTATTTACAATATCTTAAACAAGAATACTAAATTGAGTGAGTAGGTTTATTTGTAGGGTAGCTCTAGAGCTACCCTTCAAATCATGAATTGCACTTTTTATACTATATTGCTAACTCTCGGACAGTACTTTATTGTTGTCTCTGGCACACAACATGTCTTATGTAAGGTTAATTGCATGTTTCATACTCTGCATTTATCAAATGACTCGGCAACAATCACAAACATGATGCTGTCCCATGCCTAGACTAACTACTTTGCTAGTCAGTCCCGTTAGGCGTGCAATTCTCAGTAACGCCAAAAATGGCTTAAACTTTTGCTGCCACCAACTTATTGGTATGTACAATAACTATATTTTTAATGAGATTTTGTAAACAATTCGTAGAAGAGGCACATCGTCCTTGCCATCCCTATGTGACAATGGTGACGATGCTGGCTCTGACAGTCGCAATCACTGCGAACGCTGCTTTGTATTTGATTTCAATAAGCAGGCAATATTCAAACCAATTTTCTGAACATTCGGTGTCTGAAAGATCGGTTGCTGACAACTGATTGGCAAAGCTTGGTTTATGTAAAACCAATTAAGCACCTCGTAATATATTTGCAATCTAGTAAACATAACTTTCAGGGATGTTTCTCAATGAATATAGGCCTCTGAGTGCGCAGGTCATGGTGCAGGCAGTCAAACAACAACGAAAGAAAATAGAATAAAGCTTAAAGCTAGACAGGTGGAGTGCAACAATGAAGAGCATACTTTTGTATCTACGTACCCACCTGCATGGTTTTTTAACTGCAGCATATCCTAAATAAAATTCACCTAGAGGAGACAGAAAATAATACAACAATATAGAGCTACAAAACTGGGAACAAAGATCGAAAGGAATGGTCCTGTGATTTAACTTGAGGGGCTAGGGCAGGCTGTCTCAGAGTGCGAAGCTGTAAAAGTAGATTTATCCGACAAGATGATCTGTGTGTAGCATGTAAAAATACCGTATTTACTCGCATAATAGGCGCACTCGCTTAATAGGCGCACCCCCAGTTTGGTCGCGGAAAATTTGATTTTTTTATTTCCGCGCATAATTGGCGCACCCCGAACTTGGCACTGTGATCAGTACCGCATTTACACTATTTACGCATTTACGCCCTCCTGCCCCTCCATCTCGGGTGAAAAAAAAAAAAAAAAAACGCAAGCACATTTCACAACCCAAGCTTATCAACGCATTTGCTGGAATACTAGTCTCATTAGTGTTGCTGCCGTCGCAGCTGCCGAGGGCCCACAGCACATAGAACATCGCGAACTAGCTCTTCCATTAACTACTGACACCCCCCTCCCCAAACCGCCGCGAAGCCAGCGAGCACGACGACCTAACGCGTCCGTAGAAACAAAAAAAAGAAAGAAAGAAAGAAAGAAAAACGCATCAACGAGCGAAAAATAATTCTTCCATCAACTATCGATAACACCCCCCTCCTCTCCAAACCGCCGCGCGGATATAAGCTTTTCGCTACCTTCGCTTAGGCAGCTCGGAAAGCTGGGCAACTCTCGGAGGCCGGGCGACTCGACACAAGCGACAGTGCCATCGCTATCAATACTCTACACATGCTGAAACAGGCAAAGAAAAGACAAATCGCCACATCTCGCCATTTTGCAAACGGCGTGCAGTTCGTGTGGTCGCGTGTTCCGCAATGGGCAAGTACGGCAGCTACACGGCTGCATTCAAACTGAAAGCTGTGCAGTATGCACTCGAGCATGGGAACCGTGCTGCAAGCAGGCATTTCAGTGTCGGAGAGACAAGCATTCGCTACTGGCGAGGTCAGCAAGAAAAACTTCAGGCCACAAAGAAGTCGCGACAGGCCTTCCGCAGTGCAAAGTAGAGAAAGTATCCGCAAGTAGAAGATCAACTAGTTCACATACGGGGCCTTCGACAGGACGGTTGTGCAGTGTCTCTCGACATAGTGCAGACGGAGGCGCGCAGAATTGCCCGAGCGCAGGGCATCGAAGTGAAAGACTTCAAAGCAAGCTCCGGATAGACAACGCGCTTCATGCGATGCCACGAACTTGCCCTGAGGAGGCGCACAACGTTGTGCCAGCGCTGTTGTATCCGGCCATGCTCGTTTTAGACAGTTTTCGCGGGCACCTCGTAGAACATGTACGAGAGAAGCTGTCAGAGGTGCGTACGGATATTGCCGTGATTCCGGGAGGCCTCACTTCCGTGCTGCAACCTTTGGACGTTTCCCTAAATAAGCCTTTTAAGGACAACGTTCAAAGGCTTTACACCAATTGGATGGCTGGAGGACAGCGTCAACTAACCCCCGGTGGCAAAATTAAGAGGCCGCCTATGGAAATGCTGTGCGAATGGATCGTGGAAGCTTGGCGAGAGATCTCGGATGACGTCGCCAGGAATAGTTTCAAGAAGACTGGGATCTCCAATGCACTGAATGCAAGCGAAGACGACATGCTGTGGAGCTCAGACATGGAAGACGAGTCTCCACCCGGCGGTGATGAGGATGTTCTCTCGGACTCGGACTCTGAATAGTCTTAATAAATTTTACGTGTGTGTTCAGTCAACGTCTCCCGCCTGTTCATTAAAAGTTAAGTAGGTAGCTTTTATTTTCCCTTTTATGCTGGATTTATTGGTGAATTATGTGAGAGTAGCCATATTCCTGACATATTTTAAAATTTAAAGCGCGGGAATGCGAGTTGAAAAAATTTCGTAAATTTTACCCCGCGTAATAGGCGCACCCCGAACTTCGTGCCAGATTTTCTGAAAAAAAAAGTGCGCCTATTATGCGAGTAAATACAGTACTGCAGGGACAACTATGCACTATGCACACCTTGTTGGAATGTCATAATATGAATCTAAATGAGGATAAAAATGTGGTCAGCCTCCATGAAGCCTTGGGATGTGAAGGCAAGAATGAATGGGTAAGCATATTATGGCAATAGACATTCAAAGAGATGTTATGAATATTGGTGGTGCATAAGTGGAGGAGAACCACAGTGATGTCTAATAAATTTTGCTATATAGTCTCAGAATATATAACCATGGATGTACAGATATCAAGGAGCTGGAATATCTAACAATGGTAAAGACACAAAAATTTTAAAGGACCCTGAACCACCCCTCGGGCTTGGTGAAATAACATAGTCTGCGGGTAGCATGCGCTGCTGTGAACATCTCAGCCAAGTTTTTCTGTTGTACACGGTGCGTGGAGATCGCAAGCGGATCGCGAAGTCCATTTCCTCTCAAACACTCTCTTGTTAACCAAAGGCCCTGTCCTCACTCTCTTCTGTATGCTTTATTTTGTCATTCCCTTAGACGGCTGCTATCGGCCGATAGCTGACATCAAGCTGCGGTCAGCTACACAGCATAGATACTATGGCCACAGACATGAGTCCACTCACTCAGCGCACTGCGGCTAGCTGAAGACATCTACATTTGGCTTACATTTCATATGTCATAGGCACCAAAGGCAGAAGTCGTGGCGTCTACGTTAACATCCAAAATGAAATTTCAGCTGCGCGCCACAATGACATTTAGAAAACGGAGCACTCATGGCACACTCCACTGTGCCGTGGCCTTCGCAGTGCACGGCATTGGAGACTGAACAGGAGCACAGCGGAGGCCACGGTTGATTGCCAATAACTCCGCTTCTGCTGAACGCGTTGAAGTACTTTTTGCAGCAATGTACTTCAGAAATAGCCTGTTTTCACTTCAAATGCCTTTCTTCACTTTGATAAAAAAAACTGGTTCGGGGCCCTTTTGAGTACCATATGCTGGAGTGTGATGGCACATGTTACCGCCCTACCTTAAAATGCAATTTGTTTATAATCATCATCGGCATGTTGATAACGAGTATGATAAAAAGACACAGCTTTGGCACGAGTGTAATGGCAAATACAGCAGAACCTCATTGATACGATCCTGTGACTTATGTTTCTCCCGGCACCAACATTTGCAATTGAGAACACAAAAAATGGCCTAATACATACTTGTTTTCTACCGGTTTATAAGTTCCCAGAAAATGCAATCCCCAACGTTCAGTACATCACCAAACTAGGATCGCATAATATGTTTTCCCGTCGCTAGATCCCGTGCAAGCGAGAAAAGGCACGAGGCGTGCGCAATCGAGAATAGTAGCCATCTGTCGCAACAGCAGTCTCCCCCTCATACTCGCCCGCCTGTCTCACGTGAAAATGCCAGCGTACATTCAGTTTCCCATTTTGGTACCAGCAAATTTCCTCCAGTTGCACCCTGCATTCACAGCTATCGCCACAGGTGGTGCTGCAATAAGCATCTTCACCTATCTGTTCCACAGCAGGTGGGGCTTGGTGCCGTCAGAAGCGTACTGTACACTATTAAACTCAAACGTACTGCTGTTCCAAGCTGCAGGCGGCACGACTCAACGTCAATCGCGTTGCAGTCAGGTGGCATCATATTCCGGTGTTGCCCACAAGCTCGACTTCGTTTTGGTTTCACAAAGGAAAGTGACAACGTGCGACTGAATGACAGCAGTCACTTGGGCGTCTCGTGCCACAATCTGCCAATCAACGTCTCGTGCCATTTGCGCCGAGTGGGCATGTCAAAACTTCCCGCCAAAGTGCCCCACTTTGAAAAGGCTGGTGACCCAGGCTGACTTCAAGGAATGCAAACGAAAGATTGCTGAAGCTGTGAAAATGGCAATGCACATCTTGGGTCACTCGGCAGCCATGAGGGCAGCGTGCGTCAGCACCTTGTACTGCAACGGTTTGTGCAACACTTTGCATTATGTAGATGGCAACTAAGTTTGCCAATTTTTTAGTGACTTTGAATCGTACATTTTCTCTGTTACAGTAAAACCTCGTTAGACCGTACCCGCTTAAACGGTATTTTCATTTTAAAATTAGTAAAATCAAATCCCCGACTCGGCGGCCATTGAACACAATCTGTTTTGTATCCACATAAACCGTACCGGCTTACTGCATACGTATCGGTTAACACGTAGCGTTTCCACTTTTTGTCGCACAAACACGGCGGTGTGTTGTCTCCATCGGGCGGCCCAGCAGAACAACAGGCCTCAGAAATCAGCACAAAAGCCTCCAAGCGCCCTGTGCATTTGCACGTTAAGCCCCATCAACATTAACATCATTTCAGAGCCGTGCCAGAGAGTGTTGTCGCGTTGTGCAAGCGGGAACTAGCGTCATGCCGAAACTCAGGTATAAAAGACGCCGGGCGCTTACTTAGAAGAAAAATTAGACATCGTTCCTGCTATTGAATGTAACATGATAAGTCGGTGCTGGTACGCAACATGGGTCGTCTACTGTTGACTACGGTGTGCAACATTTGGAATGCGAAGAAGTTGCTCGGCAGCGTTGCCGCGACCGCAAAGAGACGTCGTCTACGAGGTTCGACTTTTTGCCATCATTGCCTCTGTTGTTGCCGAAGTGTTGCCTGGTGACAGTGATAAGGACGACACGGAAAGCGACAGCACGGGCGATTCAGGCCCGACAGTGGCAGAAGCTGCGTGTTACGCCAGCCTCATAAATGCAATCGTCGCAACGAGAACAGCACCCCGCAATGAAAAGGTGCCCCGCGACTTCTGCAACACTACCGCTCCTGTGCATGGAGAATATGTAACACCAACGAGGAATCTGCCATGTGAGTGTTTGCCGAGAAGAGGGGGCTGGCTGAAAAGCTGGCTCACAGCTTCAGAAAGTTTGAGGCCGCTGTCGTCACAGCTAGGCCGCGGCGGCATCGAACGAAAATAACACGTTTGTCGTGCGAAGTAAATAAATACTGCATGTTTTTTCCCCTTTCATCGCACTCTCTCCGAGGTAAATGGCTGATCATCCTATTTCGGTTAAGTAGTACTATCATTTAGTATGTACTTTTTCCAAGCTCTGGCCAACTATGGTTTAACGAGGTTTCACTGTAGTAAGTTTTTTCTCACATTTTTTTTCCAGAATGTATACATGAGGTTCTACTGTACTGCCTCGCCTACTTAAGTGTGTCAGTCACTTTGGTTTGTCTTGCCAGACAAAAAAAAAAACATGAAAATGCTACCAACATGCTGAAACACCAACCAAACCTTGTATGTAAGGCAGGGAGTGACTGAGACGGTGTAGTAACTTGGGAATAAAAAATAAAAGGCCTCATCTTATCCACTAATGAACATGGTAACTACACTGGAGATCAATTGCAAAAGATGTTAGTGAAAGAAGGAGGAGAGGTATTGCAAACTCACCGCACATGTGTCACTGACCTAGAAGTGCGAAAACAAAGCAAGCATTAGGGGAGCTGCAAAACATGCAGGCGTACATGCAAACATGCAGGCCAAACTGCAAGCAGGCATTGCAGACAAAGGTGTAACAATGCGACATACTACATGCTTGTAGTAGCACAACTAATCAGAAGCAAATAAAGGAGCAGTCATGAGCTGCTGCACAGAAGCCATGCATGACATTGCACAAGGCCAGAGGAGAAAAATATCTAGACCAAGAGCGAGCATCAAGCATAGCTACAGCATAACTCACTTAAAATAGTTGGAGGCTTCGTAATAATAGGGTATAAAGTAGGGGGCTGAAATTATAGAAAGGTGGTTAATCATGTAGAACAAGTTTTTGTATTGACATACAAGGAAAGGAGATGTCTGCCAGCACAACCTTATCCAACCATCATGAACAGCTGCAATAGTGTGAGCACAGTGTGCTTACTGCATTCCCAGTTGTACCTGGTTGCCAATTGGTCTGCTTGAACTGTGATAGTCTTCAATTACAGGCAGAGCTTAGGGGACAGTGAGGTGTTGAACAGACGTTATCTCCCATTGAAAATGCCTATTTTTAGCCTGCTTAGGAAAATTTTCAAGCAAATAATGGCAGCTCACAATGTCCAATTACGATATTTATTCGATTCTAACATGCAACTTTTTTTTTCATAACAAAATTGATCCAAACATGATCGCGGCCTTCGTATGCTTTGCTGCATAACAAGGCTGCATTGCGGCGAAACTGAGCTTAAAAATCATGCAGTGTAATTTGTTAGAAAAGCAGCTGCCACTGTGATCTAACGTATTAACACGATAGCGCTAAAGGCTCCATGTCGCAAAAAATCTGATGCCAGCATTGGACGTCACTTGGTGAGACATCATTCCAAACCACAACCAAGCAGGCCATCCGAGTGGCGCATAAGCTGGCATACAAGAAAACATAACTGTTTCGTGGAAATGCAAACAGAAACCCCTTTTCCAGCATTTCTACCATACATAGGGCGGTCATAGCCTCCAAGATTTGCGCACCAATCTCAGAGGCAGGCCACTGAGCGATGCGCCCGTTTTTTGTAACACCTCTAGATGGCGCTTGCCTCTACCGCATCACAATGTGGTTACGAGTTTGTGGAGGACGGATGTGTGTTTCCAGGGCTTCGTGGCGGCGATGAAAAAATTTTTTTCTGCATGCACTGAGCTTGCTACCGTTTTTGATTTGCTGATTTTGGCTAGTTTTCATTCTTTTTTTTTTCTATTTCGTGTATGCAGGTGTGTTTCATGCATATTTGGTTTTGCAGGATAGTCGGAGCGTCCTTTTGCAAAATGTGTTTCAGCACATGCAAGCATGTACAGAACGCTTATGTAAATACCTTGGAAAATATCTACAGAGGTTCTACAGCTGCCTTAATTCTACATAAGAAAAGCAGGAAGACACCTATAAAGAAAGGGGCCATATAGGTAGACACAATCTCTCCAATGCTATTCACTACTTGCTTGGAAGGAGTATTCCAGCTATTAAAATGGGAAGGCTTAGGAGTAAGGATCGACGGCGAATATCTCAGCAACCTTTGGTTTGCCGTATCATTGTTTTATTCAGCAACAATGCAGACGAGTTACAAAAAATGATTGAGGACCTTAACAGAGAGTGTAAAAGTGGGGTTGAAGATTAATATGCAGAAGACAAAGATCATGATGAATAGCCGGGCAAGGGAACAAGAGTTCAAGATCACCAGTCAGCCTCTAGAGTCTGTGAAGGAGTATGTTTAGCTAGGTCAATTAATCACAGAGAACCGTGATCATGAGAAGGAAATTCATGGAAGAATAAAAATGGGTTGGATCGCATATGGCAGTCATTGTCAGCTCCTGACTGGAAGCATACAATTATCATTGAAAAGGAAGGTGTATAATCAGTGCATTTTACCAGTGCTGAAATATGGCGCAGAGACTTGGAGACTGACAAAGAAGCTTAACAAGTTAAGGACCGCGCAAAGAACGATGTAACGAAGATTGCTAGGCATAACGTAAAGAGACAGAAAAAGAGTGGTTTGGATCAGGGGAGCAAATGGGTATAGCCGATATTCTAATTGACATTAAGAGAAAAAAATGCAGCTGTGCAGATCATGTAATGCGCCGGTTAGATAACCGTTGGACCATTAGGGTTACAGAATGGGCACCAAGAGAAGGGACATGCAGTAGAGGACAGCAGAAGACTAGGTGGAGCGGTGAAATTAGGAAATTCGCGGGCACTAGTTAAAATCGGTTGGCGCGGGACAGGTGTGATTGGAGATCATGGGGAGGGGCCTTCGTCCTGCAGTGGACATAAAACAGGCTGATGATGATGATGATGCAATAGTAGTTTGGAAGTCGCAAGCCTATTTGCTATTAGTGGTTGTAGTGCGTGTGCATTGGTATCGGGAATATTGCTTTAGTAATAGAGCGAGAGTGTGGACACGTGCTTGAACACGTGTCATACGTTTAATCCGTGCGGCATTTATTGCTTCTAAATCATTGGTGATAATTACTTTGCAGCATTTGCAGATTCTGTGCGTATCGGCATTTGCTAGAAGGCACATGCTTTGAAAGCTTCGGTGTTTGTACTAGAAAAAGCCAAGTGCAACACATGGCAAGAAAGACTAAAGCATGCAGAGTGCGCGGGATCCCCCATGGTAGACGACGGGACGGATGAGAATAGAGAAGAATTCGAGTCAATCGGCAGAAAATGTGATGTTGAAGCTAGGCTGAAGAAAATGGTGACTTTCCAGGATGAGCTTATCAAACAGGTTGAGGAGCTCAAAAATGAGCTAAATATGCAATGCGATGCATGGAAGGCGGTGGAAAAAAGACCAAGCAGCCAAGAAAAAGCTGAACAGGATCGCCATCGTGAACGAGAATGGCTGTGACAATGGAATGCAGTCTGCTGATGTGACAGGAGAGGGAGTGTCAGCAAAGCATGTGAATGCGTGCAACCTGGGGACGGGGTAGCGGGAAAGAGCTGCACCTACCTTGATGCAGCCACAAAGAAGAAGCAGGAATGCAGAGGTCAATGCCCCTTGTCAAGTCCAAATTGCACAGAAAAAGACGACAAAGGGAAGCAGGGAGAGGCTTCAGCAGTAGGAGAGAGTGAAAGGGTGATTATCACCAGCGACTCAAACCTGGCCACATGCTCAGGGGCAATTGTAGAGAGGGTAAAAGGTGACAAGAGTGGCGGTAGGTACATTTCCAGCACAGACACTGGGCGCTGTCATGGCGTGAGCAAAAGCAAAGCTCACAGACGGAATCTTGTCGTAGTAGCAGGGGGCTAAACGACGTCCTAAACAAAAAAGGGACAGAACTAGCCCAGCACTTGGCAAAGGGGGTAGACGACTTGCACGAGCTGTTCGCTGAGGTGCAGACTGGTGTGCATGGTGCCGGAGGTGCCTGTATGTGACAGTCACGTACAAAGAGGCATAGTGGCTGCTAAAGAGGCCATGTGCAAAATGAGCCGAGAGAAAGGCTTCAAGGTTGTCAAAGTAAACATGGAAGTGAGAAGGTGTGGTGGTTTTGAACGAGACGGGATCCACTTCAATTACAGGCTTGTACGAGAAGTGGGCTGGTGGCTTGCTGGTCGCACGGTTGCTTTTTTGCAGGGCCCAAGGGCTATCAGGAGGCCAGTGTAGGTAGTAATGAAGACGGTCCCCTAGGGGAACATCAGAAGAGCATCGCTGTCGATAACAGAAAAAGGAGGAAAGCAAGAAAAAAAAGCTCGTCATGCAATAGGCTACATAGACATGCAGTGCCGCAGAAGAAAGGAAAAGTGGGTAGAAATTGAGGAGCAGTTAGAGAACAAATAGGGGTGTCCGTGGTTACAGAAACGCACCTTAGAGATTCAGAAAAGCTGCCAGTGATTGAGAATAATGTTTGAGAAGGGTGCAACAGAACTAAGTCGGAAAGAAAGGGAGGGGGAGTCGGAATGCTCATCCATCAGGGAGCCAAACACAAAAGAGTACATTCGAAACCTCAAGAGCATCTTTGGTTATCATGTACAATGAGTGGAAAGAAACCTTGGCTGGGCGTAATGTATTTGTGGTCTGGAAATAATTACTGAAAGAAGAATCAAGAGTTAGTGGAATGCCTAAGTGCCGATATTGAGGGCTTCGGGAATGATGCCGAAATTATCCTATTAGGTGACATCAGTGCCCACATACAGGATCCAGATGGCTATACCAACAACGGGAAGTCAATGCTAGATTGTTATGAGCAACATAACCTCTTTGTTGTGAATACAGGGAATAAGTGTGACGGGCAGATCATGTGGGAAACCAGCAATCGACCATTGATTAATGCCTGGTGACAAAAGAAATCCATGATAAGTTGAGAGAAATGGTCGTTGACGAGGAAGGGTATAGCAGCTTAGGGAGTGACCATAAATGCATAATTTTGAACATGGCATATGTAGCTGCGAAGGAGAGCAAGAAGCACAGAATGGCCAGTTGACATTTGAACGCTGCGCAAATAGCCAATATAGTCACAAGGTCTAGGAAGAACTTGGCAAATGGCCAAGCAAAGAGTGGGCATTTGGTGAGCTTCTAAGTGCAAGAACGACAGAAATACGCAAAGAGAAGCAACATGCTCGTTGGAAAGGAAAAAAGAAACCAAGAAGCTGGTGGAACAGCGAAATATGAGAAGCGATCGCCGAATGACAGAAAGCATCATGAGAGCACAGGCAGGCAAAGGCGCAGTTGCCGCAGGATGGAGTAGCCAGTAAATGGGAAATATACCGGGAGAAAAAATATGGTTCCAATACAGGCCTTTGCCCTGCAGTGGACATAAAATAGGCTGATGATGATGATGATGAAAACCTAGTTAATTTAACCCTAGTTAATTCGGAAAATCAGCTAATTTGAAGAATAAGACAATTTGAAAAATCAGGCAATTTGAAAAATTAGACAATTCGGAATGGCAGACAATTCGGAAAGGCAGACAATTAGAAAAATCAGACAATTAGGAAAATCAGACAATTCAGAAAACCAGACACTGGAAAATCAGATAATTCGGACTCGTCCTCTGGTCCCGGTAGGCGTGTGCATTATTTAGTCAAACTCTTGGTAATTCAGATGTGGCTGCACATCACTTAATTCAGACAACTCTAGGAGATCAGTGAGCACAGAGCACTGCAAATGCACGACATAAAAGAACAAGAACAGCACTAGCATTCAACCGAAACAAAGTGAGGCAGTCCAAATCACCATAGTCATCAGTGGAAATTGTACGTAAAAGACGGCAAGATTGGAACGCTTCATCACTATTCGTGCCTTTAAAGCTTTTATTCTTGCGTTTACCATCACGCATAACACTGCGCTGACCGCAGGCGTTCATAACTGCGTAGCTGCCATCTATGACTGTGTCGATAGTGACCACGATTTCATACGCAGTTGTTGCAGGAAACAGAGCAGTTCTCTTTTGACTAGGTGTGTGTCGGCCATGTGCCTTCAGAACAGCAAGGTTGCCGTCCATGATCGTGTCAACAGTGGCTGCAGTTTCATTCGCAGAAGTTGCAGCAAACAGTAGTTTCATTCTAACTCAGTGCAAAGCTGTCGAGAATAAAGAGCCCCAGCTGCATTGTAATGTACAGATAATTTGTTGACGATCAGGTTCAAGAGCTAAAAAATTAACGGGATGTGCACGCAATTGTGAAAGGCACGTCTTTGGTGAAGACATGTGCTGCTGCCACACTCGGAAGGAAGTCCCAGGTATTCGCCGTTGCGAGCACTAATCAGTCATGAGATGATTGAGAACTGCTGCTTCTGCACTGCTTTTGTGCAATATAGAAAGAGGATTTACCGATTCCTTCAGTAAATAAAAGCAGGTTGGCATAGCATGCATTTGTTTTTCTTAACACCCTCGGTAATTTGACATTCGGTTAATGAGGAAACTTTTTTTTTCGGTGTTGTGAAATCTGTTTTTCTGCAATTGCAAACCACACTTAAACTATGGGATAAAGAGCTGTTACATTGATTCCTTTATGCTTAAGGGGGACGTGGCTTTAAAAATCAACTTCCTTATTCATCGATTCTGATGAAAATTGGCACAAATGTTTAGACTGTCTCCCTGGTGCTTCCATAAAAGTTTCAGAGCGATATCTTCAAAACATTTTATTGAATTTTATTGAGCAGAATTTTTCTCTCTATAACTTTCTGGAGAGCTTGGTGAAATTAAAAACGTGATAGATGGCTTGTCAAGTACTGATTGCATGGCTAAATGCATGATGAAGGTCATGACATTCTTGCTTTCTTTTTTTTGCAATACAAATTTTTCGGAGTGTCACTTTTTATGTAACCTTCGCATCAAGCAAACTTTCGGCATAGACATATAGCCATATCGTAAACTTGAAAAGAGTCAGGATAAGAAAGCGAGAATGTCGCGACATGCACTATAGCCTAAGGCACATGACAAAAGAAAAAGGAATAAAAATATGCCAAACGGTAACAAACAAATCAGCTCCAGAAACTGAGCAGAAAAGCAAAAAAAAAAGCAGTTTTGAGAAAACAACTCTCAAAGTTCACCTTCTCTTCAGTTCTCTAAAAGGCACTAAATTTGTATTCGTTGAGGTGTTTGTGATGTGGGGCTTCTTGTGTATGTGACCTCTGGTCTGTTGTGCTCCCCCCCCCCCCCTTTCTTTTTATATGGCATCCTTTGCTGCTGCAGCTCTACAAAGAGCATGGTGCCTGGGTTTCAAACCAAGTGACGTGCAGAACTCTGTGTGGGGATAAATATAGATCCAGTGTTGTACCTGCAGGCTGCCTGATTGATAGCAGCCTCCAGTACAGTCAGTGAGGGATTTTTTTTTTTCATTTGGTAGAATTGATCTTGTTACTGAATGAAGGCTCTGAGTGTCAGCAGCCTTTCAAGTAATCTTTACTTGACAATGGCTGTAGAACTTAGGATCACAGAGCCAGTGATAGATATACCGCTGCTAGGTGCTTTCTAGAATTGTACTTTTGTACGATGCCTCAGTCACTTCTGCAGCCAGGTGTCTGTGCCAGCCCAAAGGGCCTAGTGAACAGAGCTCATGATGAAATTCTCTTCATGAAGGGGTGGTATGATAGATATTGTTACGAGCTATCATGACAATATGGTAATAGAGTGAACGTGCAATATGCTTCGTTGCGGGTCTGAGGTGCCAATGTGGGAGATGCCTAGCCGCAGACAGAAATAGCCGACGCACAAACTGCAGTCCGAGGTGCCAACGCACGAAATGTCTAGACGTGGGCTTGAGGAGTCGACGCTCAATGTACTTAGTCGCGCAGTCGGAGGCGCAGATGCACAAAGTGCTTAGATGAGGGTCCGAGAAATCCACGCGCAATGTGCATGATCGCCGAGTCGGAGACTCCCTATGTGCGAAATGCTTAGCCGTGGGTCCGAGTATTGCATGCACGATGTGCTTGGTCACAAATTCCGAAACACCGAGTGCTGAAAGGCTTAGTCGCATGTCCGAGGATTCCATGCGTGAATCTTGGTCGCGAAGTCCGCGTCACCGATGCTAGGAATGCTTAGCTGCAAGTCTGAGACGTCCACAAGCGTAGGTATCAGCCACGCTACTGCGATTTCTGCGTAGCGCCCATTTTGACACGTCGAGATTACGGCGAGTGGAGACGGCCAGACTCACGAGGTGCAAAGAGCTGAGCAGACGACGCGAGCACTGGACCAATGGCAAACCGCGCTGGAGCCACGACGGGTGCGGCCAATCGCAGATTCCGGCATGACCTTCAATCATTTACTTTTTGTGTACTTGTTTCTGTATGGAAGAGATAGGTGAAGCAGCAGATTTGAAGATGGAGAAAAGTGCTTTCCAATGAGACCAAGAAGGCGGCGCTCAGTTGCACCGTTCAGGAGATATTCTGGCTTGAAAAATGCTGTTCTTTCTCGATTTCCGCGAGATTTCTCGCCGCCTTGGCTGACAAAACGAATTTTGTAGAGCACTTCTACGTGGTTTACAGTGATGATATTTGGGAATCAGACAGAAAAAGAGTTATAGAAACTGAAAATTTGATTTTCAAAAAAATCAATTTTTCTGGCCATTTTTTTTTTATGTGAAAGCCACTCCCCCCTTAACATGCTAACAGTGTTAAGTGCGTGTGTGACATATAGTGCTGCACTACCGCACATCTTTCTTAGTAACCGGAATTCCTGTTATGTTCCGATTAACAGGAATTATTTATCTGGTCCCTCGAGGTTATGCTTAACAAGCTTCTGCTGTATATATTATTCCCGAAATGGATTCAAGGTGCTCTAGCTCCAAAGAAGCTGCCATGCCATTACTTGGGTAGTGATTGGTACCAAAATAAAACAAAATGCTAGCTGTCTTGTCACGACACACAAGCAAAGGTATGAACCAAGGAGAATTGGCACTCAAATAAATACAAGTGGCATCCTTGCAGAAGTTTACACAGTGCTTGCAATAAGTAAATTTGACTAGTACACGCAAACTTGAAAATGCATAAAAATTTGAACAGCATGTGAAAATCTTTCCTGGCTGTCTACTTCTACGTCTTTCTCTCACCCCCAAAAACACTGCAGCTGTTTGGCTTTATTTCAGAGAAAGGAGCTCCACTCTGTGGTAGCATTGTTGAGGTTTTGTCAACAAAAAAGCATCATCGCATGGTCTGTTCACATACAAAGTTGAAGTTCGTGTAGCCAAGAACCCTGCCTGCATATTCTGCCATTCACACACTAAATGTAGCACCACTGCAAAAAAGATCTGTAAACAGCAAAGGCTGACATCCAGTAAGCTGCTATAAAGGAAGGCCAAACAAGTTCTTCAAAGAAATTATGCTGAAAACTGCAAGAAAAATTTGTTGTGCTAGAGAATTGCTAGATCTCTCGCTCAGTGAGGAGGTTGCTTTCCCCATTAATGTAAAACATTACGTGTTTCACAATCAAGACAACCTGTGCTTGCAAGTAATTGTGCGCCATGTTAAAAAACAGATCAAGATTGCCGAGGTTCTTGCTCACATCTACAGCCGCACATGTGATCTCAAAGTTGCAGACACAAAAGTCAGTAGAAAAGCCTTTCTCCAGCTTAAAGTACTAAGAAAAATTACTTCCGTGTTTACAAGTCAACGTGTAGTACACCTTAACCATAGGACATAGTAGCATAGAGGAACAGAGTTTTACGGCACCTCCCCCCCCCCATTCGACTAGTCGCTTTCAAGCACTCTGCCAGCACACTTTACATTTGGCTAGTGAAAATCAAGCATCCAGAATGCATTCACCTGGTCTGTCTTTGAGCTGGGAGCGCAAATAAAATTAAATACGATTCTGCTCCTCCAATTGCTCTGGGAGCAGCTGAATGTTCGGCTCTGGTATGCTTTCCCCGGCTCGAATCTCAAGAGAGCCCCGCACAGTTGCAAAGTCAGTCAGAGAACGGTAGGAACCCATTTGACATGCCATTACTTTTCAAGCTGCAGCTTCACAGCAGGGCCATTGGCCAAGCCTGCCACCCAAAGCAAGAAGAGCCCAACCACTCACCGGCCTGTGACTGGGTGGCCGACACCTTGTCGGAGGAGACCGACGCGGAAGCAGGGGAGGCGCCCACAGCATACCTGGGCACAATCCGCAGCAGTGGGATCTGCAGGTGGGCGCAGATCTGGTTGCACACGATCACCGAGTAGTGCAGAAGGTCCGCCACCGAGTACACCTGCACACACACAAGCCACGTGTTGAAATATTGCGGGGGCTTGGCATCCTGAAGCTGCACACTGAGCTGAGAGTTAGCAAAAGGCTCCGGATTGGCAACGTCAAAAATACTGGGCTCGTACCATATCAACCGGAATGTAAATCAAGATATCTTCTTAAGAGAAAAGCAGGCTAAACTGACCCTTCGCCTTCATACCGTGTTACAGATATTACCGTATTTACTCGACTCTAACGGGCCCTCGATTGTAGCGCGCACCCGTTTGCCGTAACCTAAATAAAGAAAAGTCCTTTACATTACCGCGCACCTCATTCATTGTAGAAATACAACTCTCTCTTACTTGGAAAAACAAATATTTACTCCCAATGCACTAAAGTTGGGATAAATAAAGAAAGTCGCAGTTTCGCCCGAAAGGCAAAACATCCATTGTGATAGCAAATTAGTAGACAGCTATATGAAAAGTAAGGATAGTAGTTGTATCGCCCATATAAACATTTAAACGTTCCTTACCAACAAAATTAACAAGCATGATGCTGCGCAGACACAGGCAAACATGAGCACGTCTCACTCGATGACCATAGAAACTCTTTATCAAAACACTGGAGTAAGAAAGTGTGGTAGCAGAACCACGCGAATCGACCTTTGTGTGGCCTCTTGGTTCAAAGTGAACTAAGCGACGAGAACACAGCGTGGTGCACCTAGATGCGCAGTCTCATTGCACATCGCTTTGAAGATGGGGGCCGCGCAGCCGTGCCGTGAGCAGCAGTTGCGGAAGTACGCCTCTCCTGTTTGCGCCATCCCGTACGCAAGTTTCGGGAACTCCGAACGCCTGTGATGCGGCTCGATTTCCGTATGTCTCCGCACCCGTGGTCACTTTCCTTTTAATTGCTACATTGTGAGGAACTTGGCATGTCTTTGCAATCGGCACTTCCATGATGATAGAGTAAACGCAGAAAACGGGAAGAAGGACGGTGGACTAATTTACTTGAAGAAAAGAGCACTACAGTAAAGCGCTACAGAGTAAAAGTCCTACAGCGAGGCATGCTTCATTTTATTGGCGGGCATGAATTTGAGGCAGCCACTGACAAGCCATTCGGTGTAGAGAGCCCAAATTCTATCTTTCACTGGCTTGTTCAAGCAAACATCGAGCGGCTGGAGCTGCGATGTCATGCTGCCAGGTATCACGATAAGGTCGGTGTTGCATGTAGCCAGCTTGTCCTTGATGTGCTGGTCAAAGTGGCACCGGAAGGCATCGAGCACAAGCATGCCACGCAGACCCAAACTGCTACCGAGTCTCTTCCCCCAAATGTTGCCAATCCAGTCAGCAACCAAGTCCGTGTTCATCCAACCTTTTTCATTTGTGCGCACAATCACGCTACTCGGAAACACAATTCCTTTCGGGAGCATCTTCCGCCTGAAGGTAAGATACGGGGGCAGCTTGTGCCCGTCCGCAGTGCAACAAAGCGTTGCGGTGACTAGCTTTTCGTAGCCAGTAGACAAAATGCGCACTTCCTTCGCCCCTTTCTTTTCAACGGTTGTGGTGGCAGGCATGTCAAAGTAGAGCGGCATCTGATCAGCATTTCCTATCTGTCCGAAGTGGTAGCCATTTCTATGGCGCAACTTCAAAATGTAGCGCTGAAAACTGTGCAATCTCTCTTCATTTTCTTCTAGCAATTTCTGGCATGTACGTGTCCGCCTTCCAAGAGAAAAGTATTTTCTTTTCATAAAATTTGATAGCCAGCACCTGCTCGCTTTGAAGTCACTCTACATTAGCCCTTTCTGTAGGGCTAACTGCATCGCCCGTACTTTGAGCAGATCGGCCTTCACAGGCCACTGTGCCGCTCGCTGCTCTTGCACGTATTCTGCGAGCAGCTCTTCTATTTTGGCAAAGCAGCCCTGCTTCAGTCCACTGAAACCCTTCCTTGTTGCTTTGCTGGCAAAAATATAGTTTGTTTGCGCCAGTCCCGCATGCTAGTTTCGGCAACTGCGAATGCCCGTGATGCGGCCTGATTTCTGTCCGTCTCCACGCACATGATAACTTTCCTTTTAAATGCGGCATCATGGCGGACTCAGCGTGTCATCGCAGTCGGTGCTTCCACGCTGATTGAATAAATGCACAAAATGGGAAGACAGGTTGTACACGAGCGCCTGGTTACAAGTACAACATGGAGGTATGCACATGGAGGAAGCTACGGCAGGTAGGCTAGAAGCGCGTACGAGGCGGCCATTTTTCAAATGCCAATGGCGATATGGTAACACGGATTTAGGGTCATACTCGATTTTAACGCGCACGCAATTTTTTGACCTGTTTTATCGGAAGAAAGGCGCATTAGATTCGAGTAAATACGGTACTCAATTCATCCGCATATATCTTTCTGGTATACAGCACATATGGAGAACACTGCATCCCACTGCAATGCACTGAAGTTGAAGTCTGTTGTCACATCATAAAGATACATAAGTGTCTTAGAATATAAGTCCTATAGCAAGAGGTCCCAAAGTGAAAACTGTTCGGGGCACCTCCCATCAGAATGACATTGGTTGATTACAGGGCAGGCGAATCTGAAGCAGTTGGCGTACAAATTATTAAAAAACATAACAGAAACGAGCAATACGAACAAAATACAGTTAAACCTTGATATAACACACTTCAACGTAACGAAACTTTCTATATAACGAAATAATCAACCTTTTATACCTTCTTGTCCACAGAACATAATGTATTCAGAACCTCAATACAACGAAGTGTTTTCAATGTAACGAAATTTCGCTGCCTCTGAGAAGGAATACTGGGACAATGAATGGAAACTTCTGCAGACACAGATGGTCAAATGGTTGCATTACAAGCAGCTGCTTGCCGAACACCTCTCAAATCGCATGCCACGCAACCAAGAGGGACCACTGAAGTGGAGCAGCATTTTGTTTTGTATAGAACCCAAGCAGCACAAGGTCCCAAGGCTGGTGTGATAGTCTTTTTTTTTTTTTTCTGGGCAGTGGTGGCTGTCGGTGCAGCTGAGCTCATACACAGCCCGCACGCCCTGTTTTAGAGGCAATCTGCCACATGTGCAAAGAGCAGGCGGGCCGAGATTGCATGGCGTCATGCGCACTGTCTGTCCGCATGTTCAGTACTCCAGTACTTAATCTCAAGTTTCAGAAACATGCCGAAGGGAGAGGCAGACAAAGTGTTCGTTGCGGCCCTTTTCATGTTCCACTGTGGGTGACACTATCAGCCATGGAGGCAGAGTGGATGCAAAAGCATGGCTGCCTTCATCACTTCGTACTGCCGATGTGAACATATTGCCGACTTTGCATGAAACTATCTTTCGTCACAGACTCTCAAATTCAACAGATTTAATTCTTTTTCTTATTGAAATTAGTTTTTCCACTTGGCTGATAATTCAGAAAACTTTGCAGACCCTTCCGTGTAAAAAAAATCCATTGGCGATTGTACTTATTTGCATAATAGGTTGGATTTCAATATAACGAAATTTCATATAAAGATGCAAATGGCCGATTTTACTGACTTCATTATACTGCACTACATTAAGCACAAATTTAAATTATCAATAAGAAACATACAGTAAGACAAAAAAAAGTTAAAGAATGGAACAGAAGCAGGATATTGATCCTAGAGTTTGCAAGAAAGCACCTTTCAAAATACAGATTTATAAATTATAAAAAGATAGCAGTAGACAATGTGCATGTCATACAAAAAGCACAAATATATGCAATATGTAAACACATTAGTTCTACAAGAAATGTCAGCCTGTCAGAGGGAAATATTTGCAATATGCGAAATCTAGTTTAGAAGTTCAAATAAATAATCTTTCAAGCTGATTTGAAGTGATGCTAAGGTTGGGCATGTTTAAGCGAACACAGGCAACAGCTTTCAAGGGGTAATTGCAAAAAACAGCCCCGTCTGCTTGCCGTAATTTGCGTGAATTTTCGGCAATAGACAATTATACTGGTAGAAGAATTTCGTGCCAAAATTTGTGAGGCAAGATGACAGGATGCATTTAAACTCTGTTTCATTCATACGCACATGAAAAATAATTCCTCGCCTAAATTGCCCTATTTACTTGCATAATGATCGCACTTTCTTGTCAAAAAAATTTTACTAGAATTCAGGAGTGCAATCATTACGTGGGTTAAATTTCCCGCAAGAAAAAAAAATTTTATCTGGCATGTGCTACGGGATGACAACAGGTCAACAAATAGGCGGCTGCCGCTGTATGTAGTGCTGGACACCAAAACAAAAATGGCGGCCAGCGGATCAAGTCGAACGCGATTTTTTTTCTTCTCGAGAGTACATTGGGTGCATTTAAACAGTTTCTTCCGTATCAGTAATGAATATTATCGGCAAGTTTGCAGCAATAACATAGCCATGTCCACTTTGAGGGGACAGAAACAGATAGGCGCGCTTAGCTGCCAGTGACATAGAAACACATGGCGGGCATGCTGCGGAAACTACGGCATTTGTCTTCACTACTATCTTAATACGGCCCGTTTCCGCTAAGGGTGGGCGAATATCTTAGCTGTGTTACAAACGTCGGCGTATGAATAGGGTACACTTCTAACGTATCAGTGTAAACGTGGCTGCTATCGTTGCCGCTTCCGATTTGTTGCGTGCCCACGAGTGCATATGAGAAGAATCGAAAGGCGCCTTTTTTGTTGTTTTTGTTGACCACAACCATTATAAAGCCTACACATAATAAAGGCAAGTTTGGTTGTATCTTTTTTTTTTTCATGGAAGTGTGGAAAGTGATAGGAATGAAATGGGGCATCTGCTTAAGAATGTTTGGTGTGTGCAGACCGCTTGGTTTTTCTTGAAGAGTCGTTCGCATAGCATTTGACAGATGGTAAGAGCTATCATTATTAGCTAGACTGGGCACACAACGTATCGCTGCGGCAAGTTCGGGGTGTGATCATTACAGGGGAAATAAAAAAAATCGAATTTTGAAGACAAAATTTAGGGGTGCGATCATTACGTGAGTGCGATCGTTATGCGAGTAAATACAGTATATGTCATAACTGCCCTTGGAATGTGCAACACCACAGTTTTAAATAAATCAGTCAAAGAAGTGAGACTGAGGGCCTTACTAGGCAGACGAGCAGAATGATGTACTCGTTGATGAAAGTATTGAAGTACTGGTTGAGGAAGAGCATGCCAGGACCCAGCAGTGCAGAGTCCATGTAGTCCATCTCACTACGGCACATGTGTGCCACCTGCATGAGCATCGAATT
This sequence comes from Dermacentor albipictus, assembly GCF_038994185.2. Lineage (NCBI taxonomy): Eukaryota > Metazoa > Arthropoda > Arachnida > Ixodida > Ixodidae > Dermacentor > Dermacentor albipictus. The sequence continues at coordinate 175,052,794 of NC_091823.1, forward strand.
AGGTGGAAACGATGCATGCTGACAAACAGCTACATTCACAGAGCGTGTGACGGCACACTGGTAAGATGCCACTGATAAAGGCCCAGCTGATGCTCAGCCAAGGCCTTGAGCAGTGGCTACGTCCAAGTTTGGCAGAGCCTCAAATTGTTAACCCATCAAAACATCAACTAAATAGTACTAAAATGTATGAGACAAGCCCACGCATTAATTAGGGATAACTTCACTTTGGGCATACAACAAACAAATAAACAAACAAGACCTAGCCAACAACAAGGACGTGTCCTTTGCAGAACACTGTTCATGCCATTATACCTTCCTGTACTGCAACTCAGGCCACATCACTTTCAAGTCGTAAGCACAGTTAAGGCACTTAACACAAAACCAAGCCCCTAACTTACAATATCAACGATGAATTATCTTCCAAGCTCGTGTGTATAGCATGCCAAGAAATTAGGGCTAGCACCTACTTGTGCAATTGAACAAGTGTGCACCGTAGTTGTCAACTTCAGAACTTCATGTCAGATGTGCAAAATCAATCCTGCTGTAGAAAGGCAGCTTATACCTCGCTCTGCTCTTTGCCATCAATATACAATGAACACCCCTCCCCAAAGTCCCAACGCCGATCGCCTTCATCTGTGCACTCACAAGGCCATCTTGAGAAGTCCAGCTAAGCACATTTGCCACCAACTGCACCAGTGCAACCTGGCTTCATCATCTGTTTCACTTCCTTTGGTTACGACCAAAACAAACAAACAAAAAAAAATCCAGCCCTTGGATTCTCGTATTATACTTGCTCACTGCATAATGAGGGCTTCAAATGTGGCAGTCTTGATGCCATGAGAATGTATACGACGGCTTATTGGCACAACTTGCTGCTTCTATGCCAACATACTAGGGTTAAAATAATTTCCAGATCAGCTGCCATGGCTGCAAAGGGCTAATACTCCCAGAGCTAATACTTGGAGTATGCACTAGAGTGTACAAGCACAGTTTGCAATCCAGTCCCAGAGACTAACGTTGCCTCCTTGGAGATGATTCAACAAAAAGCTGTCCAAATAACCATCTAAACATTTCGTACTACCAACTCTTCTACTTCCTTAAACTACCACGGCATACCAATACTTGAAGCTTGGTGTAAATATCTATGGCTAGCATTTCTTTCTCTGCTAAAGATTAAGTCGTCAATGAGTATCAATTCATATATAAATGCTCTAATGACACAACTAACAAGACATCGTGACAAACAATCCCCTTACGCGCAGAACAAACACTTTTCCTTGTTCCCAAGAACAGCAACCGACTGGAGCTAGCTGCTGCTGCCAAACATATTAAGCAACATTAAGAGCTTCGATAATTTTCTACCGTAATTTGTTATTTTACTGTGCTAAATATTTTTTCTTCATTGTATAAGACGAAGACTGGGAGTATTGTATAAATAAATAAAAATACACAAACATCTAAGTTTGTGCATAGGAGTGTGGCCACCATCAGTAGCTTAAAGGGCCACTAAAGGAAAATATCAAGCTGAGCCAAATCGATAGCATATTTGTGCAGAAGACTATCAAGTTTTTCTGCATGCTAATAATATATGAAATCACTGTGTAAAATATAGCCACCTAAGGCCCTGCAGCTGCTCAAGTTTAATTGCCTGTGCCAAAATGAACACTCATGTGACCCTCATCTCCTGATGCTCTGAATAAGCCAGTGCTGACCTTACTCATAGTTCAAAATAGGTGGTGCCACTCTAATCTTCATCATTTTATCACTTACAAGAGCTCTGTTCGCGCTACCAATGACAAAGTCATTATAGAAGGCTAATCTTTCAATCTCGCTGGACTTAGCACTTTCCTTTGGTACAGCAACTCAAGTGTAATGGAGGTTGGGGTTCAGCTTCCACGTGCAGCAAGTACTTTTTTTCTGCACACTTTCATTTACCCTGTTAATATATTTTTTCAAGGGATCACAGGAGAAAAAAATGTAACAGCGAGGAAAACGTAACAGTGAGGAAGGCCACAAATCACACCATCAACGTCAGAAACAGCTCTGTATGGCTGCCAGTACAGCCATTAGAAATCTCGGCACTCATACTGTGACGGAAAACGGAGCGTGACAGTGGCCCCTTTCAACTTTGGGGTTTGGGTTTATTTAACCAAGCGGTACACAAGAAATGTGCATTTGTGGTTCAGTACGATGGGAAAAAAGCTGCATAAAAGCAGCTTGAAGGGCCCCATCACCCCTAAAACAAACAAACAAGCACAAGCAGCAGAGAACAATTTTTGATATGCTTCACCGCATAATACAGCTCTATTCCAGTGAAACTGACTAAAGAGAACCAGTGATTACCCATGTAACATATATAAGACCCTTGCTGGCCCCTGAAAAAATGTAGGCCAGTGCTTGGCGGATTTGGCCCAGTGCGCATGGTTCCCAGTAGCCCACTATGCTTGTGCTACTTGTGCAGTGCCTGGCTTTTGCCACTTCGGTTGCTTGTTGCAAAGTACCAGTTGCTTGATACAACATGAGAGAGCAAACTTTCCTCTGCACTGCCAAGTTTACGTAACAGTCAGTCATGTTTAAACAATGCAAGATGAGGGAACGTTAATAGAATGGCGGCATGTCAAATGGGAACATAACACATGGGAGTCAATGGGATTTAGGTCAGGATCACAAAAATGTAACGTAGCAGCTGAGAAAATGCAACAGTGAGGCATATATCAACAGTATTGCATTGTATTGCTGCGTTCCAATTAAAACATAATTAACTTCCCTTATGCTTTCTCTGGCTTCATTGTTTTCTTCATACAGATCAAACAAACAAAAAATTAAGAGACACTCGTGTCACCTGTTGCACACACATGGGCACTTATTTCAGATCAATATTAAGTAGATGATTCACAAAGGAGGATTGCTCCCTGGCAAACAGCAAGAAATCGTGCATCAATGAGCGTCTCAGTGATGTCCCGATGACAGGCATTTCTTCGCTCCACCTATGTCAGTTTGTACTATCCTTTTCTGTCAGGTTATTTGCAATTCAGATGTCAGGTCAGGCCAGGTCAGTTTATTGCCTTAATTAAGGCTCTGTCACTGGGAGCGTTACATAAGGGGCGGTGCACAAGCAATGAACACTTTAACATTGCTTTGGTGACACGACGAAAAAGGTAAGTACAGTTCTAAGCATGAAGAGTAACAACAAAAAAGCAAATGCTAGATGATGCATTCATACAAGAACAGACTACTATCAATTTAGCAATGCTGAAGAAACATCAGCAACAAGTGGCTAGTGGCTGATGGGGACTGGTGATAGCAACAACATGGTGGGAAAGGGCATTCCAGTGGGATGCTGATTTGCCAAGTAGGAAGAGAATGCCATAACAAGCTCAGCAGAGCCATGAAGTGATCGTGCCTTGGCAAGAATAAAAAAAAAAAGAAAGAAAAGGTCACCCACCACGAGCCTGTTTGTGACCTTGGCAGCAACCATGCCAAAGGCGATGATGTACAGGCACGGGTGGTTCTCGTAGATGCTGGTGCTCGACTTCTGGTAGATGATGAACGCTGGAACCACCACCAGTGCAATGGGGATACTTGGAGATAGTACGCTCGTGCCCTGTTCATCCGTGAGAAGGCAGTGCCAAAAGGGGGAGTCACAACACCGGACTGTCTACGAAATGTCGCGAAACGACACTACACGCAACATGCTCCAGTCAGTGTGTTAAGAGCCGACTGCAATGAAATTAACTTCCCTGCCTTTCTCTCATTTGCATCTCTCTCTCGCAACGAAATTTCACTTTGGCTGAATCAGTTGTAACTGAGTAGTATGAATCACTGAAGCAATCTTGGCAAAGCCACAGTGCTGGTAATTGTATAACTTTCTTATTAGCAGCCTCTAAACAGCACCCAAGGAGATGTGTGCACCCAGTGGGTAGCACTATGACGCAAGCCCCACCCAGCATGTTGCCTCCAAGAGTTGCGTTACAGGCACTGTCTAATCTTGGAGGTCACGCCAAGGAGCTGCGAAACACCTTCGGCAAATGGTAATGCCTGTGTTTTCTTTTTTCAGTTTCGGCATCAAAAATGGCGATTTGTACGAGCTTCTTGCAACACTTCCACTTCTATAATAATATACAAAATTTTAGCTGCTACTTGCACAATATAAAATTATACAGAATGCCTTCATTTGAAGCAGTCCTCTCAGCTAGCCCATCTACCACTTTCTCTGCTCTAGGAAACCTCCCTGTAACTAAGTTTACAGTGCAGTTCTCTCACACAGCTCTTATGCTTTCAAATCAATATTCCTCGAGGGTTGCTTAGCCTCAATTTTAAAAAATGCCCAAGGGCCATCATTATGCATATATTATTTTTGGTTGCAATTTCTCTTCTGCAATGTGCTATCATTCCAAAGCAGCTGATCCCTACCGACACTCCAGCATGCTTTCTCTATTTCTAATTTGAACATTCTGCACAAGCATTGCACGGACAGGAACAATCGTCAGTTTTCATGTTATTACATATTACATAGCTCATTCCTGCAGTCATACCAATTTTATTGGAAATTCCTTCGATGGCGAGATGAGAACAGTTGCAGAAATTGCAGTGCAAAATGTTTTAGGAGATGTTGCCCACATTTGGAAGCACCGTTAAGTTGGATTTTAGTAGCTTTTAAGGTGCCTTGTAACCTTTAGTGCCTGTCCGTTACATCTTCCCTTTGGTCCCACGGTTCGTACTTCCATCTTTTCCAAATATGCTGTGACAACTCGGCCAAAAGAACAATAATAAAATCTAAATCATAAAAAATGCCAGGACTATTATACTTTTCTGTCAATGGAGTCATTTTTATATAAGCTAGTGAATTACCTGTGCAAAAAAGTTCAATTATTCAGCAAAACGTAGCACAATCTTTTTATTATTCTAAGCCTTTCATTTTCACTGTCCGAAATTTATTGTATGTTCCAATATATATGTTTCTAAATAACGTCACAGTTGTACCTTGGTGACTGATTATCACAGTGGTGAGCAAGTAAAACAGTAACCTTCTAAACAGCACAACTAAATTAAGCACTAAAAACTAAACTAAAACCAAAAGCTAGAAACTAAACAATTAAAATGGCAACTTAAACAGCAACTGGCACTAGAACCCCAAGCAGTGAGAAATGTTAGAAGCCATAGACCCTTCTTGTGGAACGGTTGGCTCAAGAGGTACGAGATGGTGCTTCCGGCTGCACATTGCCTCAGTGAAGGCGCACGAATGTGAAACGATCACTGCTGCTGCCCTGCTACTGTGCACTCACATGCCCGAAATCAAACTGGGTGCTTGTGCATTGTGCTCCATTCATGCTGCAAAATGTGGAACAGTAGAGATGAAACACGTGTGCAGTAGTTGGCTGCAAAAATAGTGCATGGCACATTGAGGAATGATACGAATTTGTGTGACCAAGTTTACGAACCGCTGCTAATTAGGGAAGCATGCGTTGCTGGGTCTTCATGATGCACGGCTTTCCTCGAGGATAAAAAAAAGTTCACAGATCCGCCAGCGTTGTATCACTAAGCTCCAAAGTAAGGACATCAACCCCTGAATGTCGGCAACAGTTAGTACTGCTCGTTACACAATGACAAAGGAAACGGCAACGCTTCCCGGCAAAGTAAGTTCCTCATACTTTATCTGCACATATCCAGCCCAACTCACACGCAGACTTACGCCCACTCTATCGTTGATGTATGAAGACTAAGTGAACGGGCACAAACTTGAGTCAATGCGCTGATACATGGGTGACGGCAACTACACCGACAGCTCACGAATGTTTGAAGCTGTACATTTCATGATGGCCCACAGAGTAAGTGAGTAACTAGCGATAATAAATTTTTGCAACATGCTATTACAAAGTACAGAAGACCCAATTCCAAGCCTTGTGCAGAGCGAGAACAAATCTATTGCAACTAAGCACACTTGCGAGCGATTAGGCAGAAAATAAATAATCCCATAGTGATTGCATCGAGGAACTTTACCGAGTCAGAAACAGGACAAGCCGCTGCTTTAAGGTGTTTGCCAATTAAAGAAAGAACAGCAAAACACTGATACTGACTTAATTCGTAAGTGGAAATTTCGGACAGCTTGGAATAAATTTCTAGCGCCGCTTTTAGGACAAGCACTGTGCATGCTGCTTGCACCATTTCGGCAAGGTGTAACAAGCACTGGAAGTGTTTACACGTCCTCTGAAGCCAAAGCTTGGTGGCAGCCACCCAATCACAGTCTACAATATCTGCCAAAACAAAGGTTTGCTGAACCGCATGAGGATGTGATGCACATCCATCGCAAACACGGAGGCCACCAATCGACATGTCACTATGTGGTGGAACCCACAGGATCGCAGTGAAAAGGGTCTACACAGTCTCGGTATTTATAAAGTTGAGTTTCTGCTTAACAGCACTCTACATTCTTACTAGCAGCTGTGCTAGGAGCAGGAATTCAATCAATTGTTTAACGCACGAAGAAAGGGAACATGCCGCTCTCTTGAAATCTATAATTATTGATATAAAGACCCTAAACTGCCCCACCTTCTTCTAACTGTATTTTAAAGCAAATTATCACTCAAATTTGTTCATTCTTTATCGACTGCTTGCACTGACATTTGTGCTCGTTAAATGTGCCCTTCCATTTATTTATTTATTTATTTATTTATTTATTTATTTATTTATTAGTATTACCCTCAGGGCCAGAGGCATTACAGAGGGCAGTGGAACATACGGAAAAAGACACTATACAGGTTTTTCTTCTGCTAATACAATGTTAGCTCAAACGATGAGATAATTGCAGGAAGCAACAAGAATTCAAGCAATTACCCGATAAGAAATATAATTACATAGTTGGTTAGTTACATTGCAATACACTTGTGTTTAAAACATTATGAAACTGGGAATATTGAACAGTGGACATGACTGCTCCAGGAAGGTGGTTCCAGTCCTGTGAGGTGCGGGGTACAAATGATTGATAACATGTTTGCATTAAGCACGACATTATTCCCACCTTTTGTGCATGATCAAACGAGGGGAAATGTATGATGGAGGAAGAATAAGGTCGTTGTGTAGGGCGGGACTGTAGTATATCTTGTGGAGGAGACATAGGCGAGAAAACTTGCGGCGACAGGCGAGTGACGCAAGCTGTAGGGACTCTTTCATTAAAGTGATACTGGCAGTACGACTGCAGTTTCCTAGAATGAAGCGGACAGAGTTATTTTGGACAAGCTCGAGGGCAGAGGCTAATATAGCAGTGCTGGGGTCCCGGTTGGAAGAGGCATATTCGAGTTTACTTCGGACTAAAGATTTGTAAAGGAGGAGTTTTAAAGAAACAGGAGCAGATGAAAAATTGCGCCGAAGGTAACCTAACGAGCGGTTTGCATTGCTAATATGAAGAGACTAAGAAAGAGAGGAAGTTATGGGCACACCCAAGTACCAATAGGATGTTACGGATTCGAGAGCGGAATTCTCGAGCAAGTAGGAAATGGGGCAAGAAGTCGTACGGGAGATGCGTAATACCTTACATTTTGTAGTGCTGAGTTCCATCAGCCAGACTTTACACCAGTTAGATATATATAATATCGTCTTGAAGAATTGTAACATCATTTTGGTCAATAATTTCTCGGAAGACTATGCAATTGTCGGCGAATAAGTAAATGTTAGAGGTCACGCATTGCGGCAAGTCATTAATATAAATGAGAAACAGGAGAGGGCCGAGCACTGAACCTTGGGGCACGCCAGAATGAACTGGCTTCAACGGGGAATTATAAGTGTTAGCAGACACGAATTGTGAGTGTCCAGTTAGAAAATATTCGATCCAGGAGAGAAGTCTCCTATCAATGTTCAATTTGCTTAATTTAAAGAGAAGTAAACTGTGGCAAACTTTTTCAAAGGCTTTTGCGAAATCTAGGAAGACACAGTCAGCTATAGAATGACAAACAAGAATTGTATGTAGATTGTGTGTAAAGGAAGCCAACTGTGTTTCGCAGGAAAGATTGGCGGAAACCATGTTGAGCCTTTGAAAAGAACGAGTTGGCATCAAGGAAATTAACAATGTTTGTGTAAAGAACATGTTTGAGGATTTTACACGGGATACTAGTTAGTGAAATCGGGCGGTAGTTTAGGGGTGAATTTTTACTTCCAGATTTATGAACTGGAAGCACATTTCCGACTTTCCTGTGGGATGGCAGTGTGGATAAATCAATTGATTGTTGGAATATTTTGGATAGCATAATACTAGAATATATTTTGGTACCTTTTAAGAATTTAGCTTTGAAAATGTAAATTCCTGCGCATGAGGGACTTTCAATGATTCGACAATTTTTTAGATGCCAGGGGGTTGAACAATTACTGGATCCATTGTTAGAGAATCAAAGCATTGCACGTTGGGAAGTGTTGTAGACAAGGTTGTAACAAAATTACGGCAAAATACATCATTTAATACCACAGAGCAGTCGGCAACTAGAATCGCATCACCAGAAGAGTCAAGTAACATGATTTTGCTATTACGGTCGGCGTGAATGGTTTGCCAAAACTTTTTTGGGTCATTACTGAGCATAGCTGGCAGAGTATTTTGTAGCAAATTATTACGAGAACATTTCAGTGCGGAGACATAAGCATTATTCGCTTTCACATATGCATCCCACCGCTGCTTGGAGGGAGAATGCTTGGCAGAGCGATAGAGCCCCTTTTTTTTGTTACGAAGTCATTTTAAATTCGATTTACAGCAAAGTGCTGTTGTATGCGAAGAAATAGTGCGCATAGGTGCATGCTTGTCAATTAGTTCATGTACTTTTCGTGCAAACATATTCCAGTTAGTTTCGGTATTATGGCTTTCAAAATCATCTAAGAAAACATTCAGAAACGTAGACAGTTCGTTATTAATAGCTTCAAAGTTGCCTTTACTGTAATTATGAAGAGACTTTTTGACTCTCCGGTTTATCGGCTGACAATATTTTACTTCAAAACAGAGCATTAAATGATCGCTAATACCTGGCAGATACGATAAATCAGAGACCAAATCAGGATAGTTAGTTAGTATAAGGTCAAGCGTATTTGCCGTATTGTGCGATAGCCTAGTAGGTTGAGAGACAAGCTGATAAAGAGAAAATACCGAGCAAAGATTAATAAAGTCAAAGCTTTCTAATGAAAACGGTTTCAAAGCCAGGGGCTCAGAAGAGCAGGAAATGTTGGGAAAGTTGAAGTCTCCCAGGAGAAAAATGAAAGCATTAGGATGATAATCATGATACCATGATACCATGACAGAATAATAGTATCAATGGCATCATGTAAATGGGCAGCAAAATTTGAGCAATTACTGGGTGGACGATAGCAAACCCCAAACACAAAGTTTTTATGGCAGATATAAGCGTGCGCCCATACAATTTCTAGGTTGGGTTCTAGGTTTTAGGTTCTTTGTCGAATTATTATTACCCTTACTACGAGGGTTGATCCAAAAATAGGGTTCCCATCAATTTTAGAAATAAACAACATTGTTTATTCTTATAGAAATTCACATATTTGGAAAGATGTAACTTTTCTGCTTTTCTACATAATCGCCATATTTTTATATGCATTTTCAAAGACAGTGCTACAATTTCTGTATCTCAATGTCGTAGAACTCCCCCGCCAACCCGTTGAGGAAGCGTTTCACCTCTTTGACTTCATTGTCGCTCCGGAAGCGCTGGCCACTCAAATGTTCCTTTAACTTGAACAAATGATAATCACTAGGCGTGAGGTCTGGGCTGTACGGTGGGTGGGGCATGACAGTCCACCCAAAGTTTGTCAAAAGTTCCTGGGTTTGACAAACACAAGGTCGGGTGTCGTTGTGAAGCAGCGTTACACTGGCTGCCAGTCGTCCTCACCAGCGATTCTGGATAGCTCGCCCGAGTTTTCTTAGTGCTGCACTATAACTGTCCGAGTTCATTGTACTCCCATGTTCCATGAAATCGATCAGCAGTATCCCCTTAGGATACGAAATTGGCCATGACTTTGCCAAAACAAGGAGTTTGTTTTAACTTCTTTGCGAATGGTAACTCCAAGTGACACCACTGTTTGAATTTTTGTTTTCTTTTGGGAGTGAAATGAAACACCCATGTTTTGTCTCCCGTAACAATGGAGTCCAACAATCCTTCCTTATCTTCTTGACACTTCTGAAGAAACAGGCGAGCATGGTCAAGGTGTTTATTCTTGTGGTCTGATGCCAATAGCTGCCGTACCCATCGAGCACAACACTTGTGATACCACGATTTTTCTGTCAGGGCTCTTTCCACTGTACCGTAAGAACTCCCAAGAATCTGAACAACAAGTTCCGGGATGTTGATCCTCCTGTTTTGAAGCACTTCGCGTTGGACCATCTCGATAACCGCCTCCAAAACTGATGGCACTCCACTCAGTTCTTCATCGTGAGCTTCCTTCCGACCAGCACTAAACTCCCTGCACCACTTTCGGACGTGCTGAACGGACATACCCTTGTCGCCATACACCTCTGTCAACTGACAATGAATATCCACGGGTGGAGTCTCTTTGGCGTGGAAAAAGTGAATTGCAAAACGAATCTCGCACTTGGCGGGATCAACAATGGGATGGCTGCTGAGCCAAAAATGAGTGGCGCACTGAAGCACGGCCGGGAGGAACCGAGTGTGGGGGAACAGCCGAGCGCAGCAGTGTTGCCGGATTGCGGCTCGCACTTTCCAGGGTGGCTGGAGCTCTCTGGGAACCTTATTTCTAAACAACCCTCGTATTACTAATGTTGTTGTTGTTGTTGTTGTTATTATTATTATTATTATTATTATTATTATTATTATTACTACTACTATTATTCATTGAATACTGTCTATCCTCTACTAAAGATGATTACAAGGAGGAGAAAAAAATCTAAATCTAATGAAATCCTAATCCATACAATGTGACCTTCTGTTCATTAAATGTGTCATGACTGAATGTGGCCTTCTGCAAGTGGCAACTAAGCTATAAAAAAAAAATTTAATTATGGGGTTTTATGTGCCAAAAGCCCTTTCTAATTATGAGGCATGCCGTAGTGGGGGACTCCGGAAATTTTGACCACCTGGGGTTCTTTAATGTGCACCTAAATCTAAGTACACGGGTGTTTTCGCATTTTGGCCCCATCAAAGTGCGGCCGCTGTGGCCGGGATTCGATTCCACAACCTCGTGCTCAGCAGCCTAACACCAGAGCCACTGAGCAACCACTGCGGGTTGGCAACTAGGCTGACATGACATTTATTCTTAGCTGAACTCGCTAAGAATAAATCCTACCAAAACGTCTTATGCTTTTTCATTCGAATCATAGGACACCAGAATTCATTCCCACTGTCAACCTAAAGTCTTTTGACATCAGTGCAGTTAATGAATGCTAATTTTTTGGTATAATTCCTGACTCAATATTAAAATTACGAAGCTTATCGCCTATTTGAAGCGCAATATTTCTCCTGGTATTAGAATTTTACTTAAATCTAGGTATTATTTTGGCAAACCGACATTGCTAACCTTGTATTCTTTTATTCACAGTCATCTCAATTACTGCATTACAACATGGGGTAACACATATCCAACTCATATAGCACCACTACAGCATTTGCAGAATCAGGCCATACAGATATTGTCGTTCAGCTCATTCTACTGCAATGCTTCTGATATGCTTCTCCCAACCACAGAATACTTTCAGTAAATAATCTTGGGAAATATAAATTAGCTGTAATGTTATTTAAGGTAACACGTAATCCTCTCCCAGTAAATATATTTTCTGAGGTTACTTTGGTTAACTTGAACTGCACAAGATTTGCCGCTAACAACAATTTCTTATGGCCACTAATATACATGCTAATTATGGAAAAAAAATCTGGATATTTCGCAGCATTATCTACTTGGAACAGCCTCCCACTAGACGTCAAGCGCTCATCGTCTTTTGGTTTCTTCAAGGAAACATTATTCACTCTTATACTAGATAGCCAAAATAATTCACATATCTAAGCTATTCACTTCACTCCTGCTCATTTTATTTCAATTTTTCCCGTTTCTTTAGTTTCTTTTTCATTTGTAGCCTTTATAAATATTTTTGGTTTGTTCTGTTGCGAATGCCTTAAACTACTGTTTTAATTCTACGACTAGTTATTGACTTTAGATTATTTTGCAGTTTGTACTGTATTTACTTTGCATAATCTTCCACTTAGTGACTACTATAGTGCTGTTTTATGCTGTGTATTCTCTGTAATGTGTATATTTTCTGACAGGAGGTCCCCTTTTAGCCACATGCTCCGGGACCTCCTTCTGTACACTTGTGTCAGCATGTATATCTACTTATTAAAGAAATAAACTGAAATTGGTGGTCTTATAAATACACATGCAGACACGCATTCAGATGGGCAGGTGTTAACTTACAGCCACAGTCGACCCGTTTTTGCCCACGCCGCCCGAGAGAATGACCATGATGTCCGCATACCACATGATGGCAGAGACGGACAGTGCCGTTGCCACGGGCAGTAGCCGCAGTTCCACATTGAACAGCGGCAGCTGAGGCATCCACCACCACCGTCAGCGGTCACCACATTTGCAGAGCAATCCATTGTGCAAGCACCGGGCAGGAGGAGGGCAGACAGGCAGATGCAGCAAAGACGACATTCATCCATTCGTATTGGTCAGTCGAAGGTCAGGGATGACACACAAGGTAAACAGGTGATAGGGGGAAAGAGAGAAGGGAAAGAGGCAGACAGTTAGTTGAAAGGGGCAGAAGAGAGCCATTGAGGAGGCACCTGCACAAACAGACCCCTTATGCAGCCTAGTATAGACCTTGCCCTGTTCGACTATACGGGCACCTGGGTCGCGATTTTATAGCGATGCCTTTTCCGATGCTTTTCCTTTTCATGCTACCTCAGTGGTCAGAGCGATGCTCCACCTGCATTATTAACAGGATTAGCCAGTCATGGATAGTGGATGACAAGTGTGACACAGAATTTAGTACATGGCATCCCTACAAAACAGCAGCCTTCATAGTCAAGGAATGAATGGATGGCCGTCTGAGGAAATCTCCGTATCAGCCAAAACGGGTACTAAGCTAAAGCTAACGAGAAGTCAGCACAGTGGTGCACACAAGGCTTAGGTGAGTAGTAAATTGACCTGCAGACACAATTAACAGCTAATCACATTAGCTAAAAAATAGCCTGTTATTCTTCACTTTCTGCCAGCTTGACTGTCACATATACCATTCAGATAAAGTTGTGGAATGGGAGTTTGTTAAAGTGCCTCCTCGTGACAATAAGTTTAACAAAAGATGCACTAGCTCAGGTATAAGCTCTCTCAAAAAAATTTCGATTTGTGAGAAAAAGGTAGACCACTTCTTTTACTGTCATACACAGATAAGCATGGGCAAGAAACTGCACAAGCTAATGCGCATTGACCCAAGTGCACATTCGTCAAAAAAAAAAAAAAAGAGCTCGAACTGCTGCCAACGTATCCTGTCTGTACAGTTATGTTCAAAAGAAGAGAGGCCAAGCTGAGCACAGTTAAGTGGGTCGCTGAAAAAAAAAAGGGTTAAGAGTCAAAACAAGACAAGATTGCCCGTCTGTTCACCAACCACCCATGCACAGCATGGTGCCTGGTTTTAAACGCAAGAAACACCAGAGAGACAAGGCTGATTAATGACAGAAGTGAGTTGCTGGCAAGAGGCTTTCTCCAAAGCAGCGCAGGCACAGAGAAGGCAGACGTCAGACTGATGAAGAAGGCGCTCCGCTGGTGAAAGGTCGACGACACTGCCCCGACTTACGGCAACTGTCGAGCCATTCTTGCCGACTCCACCGGTGAAGATGGTCCCTGCGTAGCTGAAGAGGGCAATGCTGCCTGCCGTTAGACCCGAGCAGAGAGGCAGAAACTTGAGTGGCAGCTCAATGACGGGAACCTGCAGCGCCCACAGCTCAGCTCAGGGCGCATATTTTGTTGTTGTTTTTGTCACCGTGCAATGTGCGGACTGCTTCTTGGGCAAAACCACCAAACAGAAATTTCACTCCCGCAGGTACAACACAGAGTGTGAGAATGGCACCTGGCACTGACGGTGACGTTGACAGTGAAGTTCAGATTGCAAGTGCTACATATAACCGAGGCTTTTGTACTAGGAATATAAAGTAAGGGTGTGCGAATACTCTAACCGAATCCCATGGCGAATGTCCAAATAATTCCATTCGCGAATTGAATACTACTATTTGACTTTTCGAATATTCTATATAGTCAATGTGGAGCCCCTCATGCTCTATGCCACCCAAGTGAGCGTTTAACTTCATTTTCGGCACAGAAGTAGCGCCGAACATGCCATGGACAGGCCATCATGGCTGAAGCGGCAACGGACTTGGTCACTGCGCGTGCTCCCCTACGACAGCCCTGTGCGGGATAGTGCACAGAGCACCCTAACACCGCGATTCGCAGAATGGTGACACATTGGCAGAGGCTATTTCTGCCAGCACAAGGTGCAACTGGGTCGGTGGGACTGATCGAAATGATAACGCGACACGGAGAGAGGGACCAGCAACAATAGCAGTGCATATTTCATAAAGTGCAAAAGCATGGATAAAGATCCGCCGATTAGCTGCCGATGCAAGCAGATACACGGTGTTGGATACACGGCGACACACTTCACACCTGTTCAAGAGCCGTCAATCTAACATACACATGTGATCTCTGGACCAATCACTGATGATCGACCCGTCTGAACGTATCTGCAGCAAGCATTCCACAATTGCTTGCAGCTCGTTACCACATTGGCCAGTGGCAAATTTTTGTCACTGCCACACTGCCTAGGCCATTAGGCCTAATTGGCATCGCTTCATTGGATGTCAGTTTGGAGCTAAACGATGTGGTGAGCACACATGCCCATCTTCCCCTGCGTCGTCGCGGTCGCATCGAGAGCCGGCATAGACATGGGAGAGGCGCACTACGCGCTCTCCCACTTCTCCCTCACTCTCGGGATGCGCGCGCACCCTTCCTTCCAGACTTGCACGAAGGTAGCTGACGGGCGAGGAAGACATTCCCCTTGCCAAGGTAAAAAGGTACAAAACAGCACCACCAGGGGAGACCCTCTCTCTCTGACGGCGGACCCCTAACCTGCCAGACTGGAGTACCTGCCGCAACCCGTGAGTGACCTTGTTTGCCTGACTATCCTGGGCAACGAGGCCAGCCTGTTATTACTTATAACAGAAAGGACGTCCCTCTGCCAGTGTTCTTTAGTGCTGGTAGCAATAAACATTGTTACAGTTGACGCCACGGGTTGCCCTATTCATTCAAACCCGACGTAGCCGTGATTTCCGCGCTACAGGTTGGGAAGTACCACGAAGCAACAGTGTGGGGCTAGATCTGGAGCTCGCCTTCAGCCGTAGCCACATGCAGAGTGGAACCCCTACAACCGACACTGACGTAATCACAGCTGCCCCACAACAATCAGAAAGCCAAGAAACCACCTCGCAAATGAAAGTGAGTGTACGGTTATGGCAGTGTATGGAAGTTGTTCATGGCCACCATCTTTGCAATGTCCCTTTCGGAAGCCTCTCATTCCTGACGCCATTTGTAGATGCACATCGGTGTCTTTTTGTAGCTGTGAACAACCCATTGCAAGACAGTTGCATGCCCATGTGCAGACGTCAGATGAATAAGGGCCGAGGGGAAAGGGGACTGGCCTTTTACATATCAGAATCTGACAGGCGGTAAATCACGTGCCAAAACTGACAATGAAACTGTGCGGATAGCGCCTGCTATTGGCCGTCAGCCCCAGCTATGCGCAGAGTGGTGATCAAGTCAGGTGGTGTGCAATCATTTCGTCTGTCACGCAGGTTGGCCTTACGATAACCCACCTGCCGTAAAGTTGTGACAGCCCTTTTGTATTATGAGAAAATCTGGAAAGCAAAATTTTCTATGCAATAAATAAAAGATTGCCACAACGCAAAGGCCCACTATTAAAATGAAAACGCCATTGTAATTCAGTATAACAGGACATCACTCATTGACTAGTTTCAGAGGAAATAAAGCGCTTACATTGTTCAACAGAAACCCTATTGATGAAAAAAATTTCAAGACCTTCATATACAACAACTGAGCTGCAATCAGTGCTGGCACACTAATTTGGCGTTCCCTTTAATAAAAGTAGACCATACTGTATATCTTGATTTCTATGTATCTAAGTTATTGACAGCTTGTTACATTCTTGTTATGCAATGCTAGGAGACTCTCGGGCATGCGCAGCACTATGTTGTCCTGCCCCAAATTTGTAAGCATGAAGTATTGTAAAAAAAAAATATCTGGTTTCTGATATTCATCTTTGTTTTGTTGTTTCGATATTTGATCCAAAATCTACTAGTATTCGGTATTCGCACACCCCTACTTTAAAGTGCTGTGCTTAAAGTTTAAGTCTAGTAGAAGGGCTCTGTTATATGTATCACCTACAGTCCAGCTTCATCTGTCGTTGTCTTCTGGGCACATCGCAGAACAATGTGTGGAGTTTCTTGGAGTCCAGCAGCTGTGTGGCCGCATGCAACTGTGGCTGGCTGCCTGGTAAGAAGCCTTCTGTCCTGCTAAATGCACGCATGTGCAACAGTACTTGTCCATTAGGCAAGACCAGAAGGTCTTGCCTAATGTATCAACCGTACACTACAGCATCACTCTGCTCTTGACTACTAAAAGCATGGTGTAGCAAGGCGGCAAAGCGGACTAGTCTTCTGGGTTTCTTTCTTATCATGGTGTTAACAAGGTGCGAAAAAGTGGCAGACAGGCTTCTGATGCGGTCGACACAGTTAAAAATTTTTGTGCGCTTAATGCATCCGCCATCTTTAGCCGGCGATACTAGTGTGTGAATCCGTGTACATTCATGTTGTACGATCGCCATGTTAATCATCACTTGTGTATCAGTTCCTGCCTCTGTCAGCCTTTTTTTCATCTTGTTTCTCACGCTGTTACTCGTCCTTAAGAGTGAACTTCAAGAAGCTCTACACTTATGTACTCTGAAAATAACTTGCCAACACACCACTGTTCTCACAATAAAATGTACCAGAGCTGCATTTTATTATACAGTCGCATTTGGCCGTGCCTTGTGTATAATGTAAAAAACAATTATGCCTAGCAACAGGAAAACACCGCTAGATGTCACAACGTTTTTGCCGTGTCAGCTGTAAGCACACATCACAGAGGAGAGGAAAGGTGGCAATGGCAGCAAATGTCTCGGTTATGCTCCATCTCTGTATGCTCATGGACAGCTTTCTGTTGCTGTGCTGGCAAAGCTACAGAACCGAAGCACAGCTGTGGACTGTGGCAGAACATGGTCCCAAGTTTAATACACTCAAACCTCGATATATCGAACACTGATATACCGAATTATTGCATATATCGAACACTTTCTATATCGCCTGAAAAATAGCATGTATTTTTAATTTTTTATTGCGAACGGGGTCGGACGTAAAATGGATATATCGAACTCCGCCACCCTAGACCACATGCACTCTGTTGACAGGCGCTGAGCTTTCTCGCAACACCTTCAAATGATAATGGGGGCGCGATGGGCATTCCGGACTGCTGCGCACTATAGCTGCACATCAATCACGCCGAGGGTGCTATTTGAACGTAGCGGCGCACACACAAGACGTCGACCATCGCTAGTAGTAACGTTGACGTCAACGACATTTGTCAACGACGCATTGCATTTGTCATTTGTCGCACCGACTTATTTGTGCTGCGTTCTGTGCCTGCCGCGCTTCGCGAGGAATAGCGGTTTGCAAGCGCAAAAGCGTGCGACAGCGCACGCTCAATGGGCTCATTTATATACACCTGGGCAGACGCCACTTCATACTTCACGCTAAAAAACATTCACATCCTTTGGGGTGTATATTTGCACACAACGATAACTGTCACCTGTCTTGCCCACATTTCCTTTCTATAACGCTGCGAGCCCTGTACCTCCAAGTTAAGTCACGAACGGCATGCGTGTTATCAGCATGGCAGATCATTCTCAACAGGAAAGTATTGAGCGCAGCGTTTTCAAGAAGCTTCAAGTGAGTATTTACTGCGTCACAATCGGGGCGCGATCGGGGATTGCTGTTCGGAGCGCGCGTTCGGTTGCGCCGCGTGCGATTGGCCAAGACCGCGCAGACTTTGTGCGGCTGACGAGATAGGCGCGGCCTACGATAATTGCGTGCGGCGCAATCGAAAACGTGCTCCCCGCTGATCCCCGATCGCGCCCGTGGTTCTGTGATTGATATGCACAAGTTTTTTTACACGGTTTTACACGGTTTACGCGGTTTTACACAGTTTTTACATTTTATATATCGAATTCTGGCTATATCGAACTATTTCGCGATCACCGCACTGTTCGGTATATCGAGATTCGACTGTAGCTATGTTTAAAGCACTAAATATAAAATTTAATTTAATATAGTAGCTGCTTTTAGTACTTGGAAGAATAAACACCCAGAACAAAACAATGGCTGCATGGTTAGCTGCATGGTTGGCTGCATGGTTTACAGCCAACCATGCAGAAACATTGGCTGCATGGTTCATAGCACAACAGGCGCCCCGTGTGAACAAAATCATTTGTGCCAACAAAAACACCACTGGTGTCTAGAGATTTTTTTTTTGCCGATCTAGCCACTCAATGTGAACGTTCATTACAATAACAGCAGTTTCACAGCAATTCAGGACAGCATTCAATACACAAATAATCCAACACTCAATCCAACTGCTTACGTCAAGCAAACGGTGCTACCTTCTTTCAGCGAATAACTTGAGCAAAAAAAGGCTCACACACACCATCAAATGCATGCTGAAAGCGACAGCTCACAAGTCAGCAGCAACTCAAATAATCAAAGAGAGTTTCTAGTAGGGAAAAAAAAAAAATTTCAGCCCGAGTCACCCACCTTGGTTGCCCAAATGTCGGGGCCAAAGAGTGCAGAGATGATGTGGATCATCATCACCGAGAACTGCGCTTCCGTCACATCAAACCTGCCGAGAGAAACACGTGGATACAAGAGACCATCCAACACTGGAAAAGAATGCAGCACACAGAGTTAATATCCCACTAAACTGACTGCCTTCCAAATTCTAACAGCAGGTTAATTCTACACAATCCCTGCTCAAAAATTAGCCTAAGCACAGTAGCCATAAATGCTAGCAGCAAAAATTGAAATGTAGCATTCCCAAGCATTCCCAATTGACTGACCAGATTTAATATATTTCTTATGACCTTGTATGTTCATACCTCGAGAAGGAAATTTACAGAAGAATAAAATTGGGTTGGAGCGCATACAGCAGACATACTCAGATCCTTACTGGAAGCTTGCCATTATCACTAAAAAGAAAGGTGAACAATCAATGCATTCTACCAGTGCCAAGATATTGGGCAGAAACTTGGAGACTGACAGAGAAGCTGGAAAAGAAGTTAAGGACTGCATAAATAGCGATGGAACGAAGAATGATAGGCATAACATTAAGAGACACGATCAGAGCAGTGTGGATCAGAGAGCACATTAAGAGAAAGAAATGTAGCTGGGCAGGTCATGTAATGCGTAGGTTAGATAACCGGTAGACCGTTAGGGTTACAGAATCGGTGCCAAGAGAAGAAAAATGCAGTCGAGGACGGCAAAAGACTAGGGAGGGTGATGAAATTAAGAAATTCACAGGCGAAAGTTGGAATCAGTTGGCGCAGCACAGGGGTAATTGGATACCGAAGGGAGAGGCTTTTGTCTTGCAGCGGACTTGAAATAGGTTGATGATGATGATGACCTCGAGCCATTCAGAAGCTGTCTTTCCTGCAGTGCTTTGCCACCTGGCAGCTGAGATAACAGCATTTGGTAAGCTAAAACCAAAATTGAAAAAAAAAAGACATAATTGAAAAGGTGCTTTCTCAGACTTAATTCATCGTGAAAAAAGAAATGCTATATTTGTCCAAATACAGTAATAATCACAATAAGCTACAAGACTGGCTATGATTGTTGTTGTGGCGAGTGCCTGTTGGATAGTGGCAACCAGTTAGCCTCACAATGTGCAACGAAATCTCGGCAAACTCGAATGAATTAATTTTGCTTGCAATGGCAAGCGGCCACTGAGACCCCAAAGTTTCACACAAAGAATACTAGAAGGAAACCTGGCAGTGCAGTTGTTCAACCTGTTATGGGAATTATGGGTAGGAGATGGTTTATTCTACAATTTTTGATACAGCTCCTATTATTAAATTGCGTTGCGGCTTTTCTATTACAATTCTTTTTCATGTCATTACATTGCGTTCTAGCCTCATGATGTTTCTTTAGTGCTGCAAGCATTAAATGTTGACAATTAAGTCATTTCGTTATGCAAGCATTGCACAATTGAACACTTCTGAGTATGTGCGTCACTAAGTTTAGACAATATCTGAGCAGCAAGACTGCCTATAGGTAAACAGTATTTTTAGGATTCCTTTCTTTGTAACATCCTGAGAAATGTTGAATGGCAAAAATCCGTGGCTAATTGAGGCTAACCATTGCTATAGAACAAATGTGCAAGAAATAATTACCTCGTAGATGGCTGTTCACAGCCATGACACTTCAGACATATTGACCATCATGCCCATGCTAGCTGAACAGTCATACTTGTGATGCGCATAGACACCAGTGCCAGTTTTTCCTTGAGCGTTGTCAGTACGAGCAGGGTGTCTACCAAGTTGGCATTTACAATCTCCCTGAGTTTTGCATGCTTCACCTGAGTGCCTTTGCAAAATTCCCTGAGTGATGAAGAGCTATGTTTTATGTCAAGACGGGCTGAAACCATGTCACCTGATGCTGTCACTCTCTATTAAGCATATGAAAAAATAATAAAAAAAAACTACTTAATCCAATTTTAATACTAAGGAGTAGTGTTTGTTATTCAAGAAGAGAATAGAAGGGCAGTGGGTTTAGTAAAATGTACAGCAAATAAAATGTCTTTGAAAAAAATTGCAAATGGAGTCGGACATTCTCAAATACGAATAAAAAGGAAATGCATACAGAAGCAAATATTTTCGAATATGAACTCTTTCTATCAACTGACTGCAAGCTCAATGGTATGAGGCCCGAACTTTGTCACAATTGAGATTCTCTCTCAACAGCTCGTAAGTCAACCTCAACTGTGCTGACATATATGTCAGGACAGTTGAGGTATACTCTCAGCCTGTGCACGATGCCTTAGTGTTTTTCACTGCTTTAAAGAGCCTATTTTGGTTTGGATGAGGGACACCTGCATCTCGGCAGCAGCCAAAACTGTTTTGTGAAACAGCTCATCTCCTTCATAACAGTGGTAGCACGCTTCCTTTCCCGTTCGTTCCTTAATACATAGGCCCTTCTGTTCTTGTCCTCCTTCCGCCACTCGTGCGCCCCACGGACCATTTGAAGTATCTTCTTGGTCAGTTGCACAGTCCACGACCGATTTTTCAAACTCCCTAGGGGTCGCGAAAACGTTCGAAAAATCGGCCAGTTCTAAAAAATAAATGCATGTCATTTACTGCCCTTAGGGGCTCAAACTGCCACAGGCACATTCAAAAACGCTATGAAGGCCTGTCGGTACACATAATAGGCATATCGGTGCTCGTACTGCGACAGGCAATACCGGATGCACACGTGTATAATTAAGAAATACATACTGTGTCCCGTGGCAATATCCCCTTCCCACACTTGTTATGCTTCAGTACAATACTTTTGTGTATGCTTAATCAAGTAACATTTCTATATAGAGGCGAAGCTGACTTTCAGGAATCAGCATTATGCAACGCACTGTGCTTTCCAAGCTTCTAAGCCAATCACGAGGACCACAAAGGCGGAGTCCGTGCCATTGCTGACAGCAGCGAATTCTTTCAATAAAAAAAAAACGGCACCCAAACGGCAAGAAGCTTCATAGCGAACGTTGAAGCAGCTAGGCCTAGCGTTGCCGCAGTGGTGGCTACGGCTGCCAGCGGATCTGCATGCTACAGCACCGGTTCGAGGCAGCAAGGTAATCAAAATGGCAGCGGTGGTGGCTTTGATTAATGCCGTTTCGGACCTGCGGTCATGGCAAAACGTCCAGGAAATGTGATGGCAAAGAGTTCTTGCGTCCAAAATTTCAGGCGTTCTGATACATTGTCTCTATGGTGTACGTGGTGGTGCCGCGAAGCCGTCCAAATTATCTGTAATCCAGAAAGTCGGTCATTGGCTGTACACTGGCAACTCCTCTAGCCGATGCCAGGGCGTCAAAGACAATTCATTATGATTCCTGTCTGTTACTCGAGCCAGCATTACCACGACTTTCGATCCTTTCAATAAAATTACAGCTAATTTTCCCTGATGGAGGCACAAATTCCCCGAGTTTTCCCAGAGTTTTTCCAGATTACTAAATATCCATGAGAATCCCCAGTTTTCCCGGTTGGGAGACACCCTGATGAGACTATGAATGTGGCTATTCTTGAAGACTGCGTACTATGCAACAGAAGGTTGGTTGCTTAGTTAGTTTGGGTTTAATGGCACAAAGGCAACTAAGGTGATGCTGCGTCAGACACAAGACAAAATGAAACGCAACGTTAGAGCAGGTAAACCTGCATTACATTATAGTTGGTGTAAAAAACCAGTGTTTTCTAAAATGTCAGACAGGTTAGCAAATGGGACTAGGGGGTCACCTGCTAGTAATAGGGCAGGGTGTAATGGAGTGTGCAAATTATACAGGCTGTGTAAAAACCTCCGTCTCAGTATGTCAATGTGTGGACATGTTATTAGGATGTACATGACTGTGAGAGCTTCATTTCATTTTTCGCAAGTTAGTGGGTTTTCTTTTCGGAGAAGGAAGCTGTGCGTCAGATGCGTGTGTCCAATTCGAAGTCGACACAAGATCACCTCGTAGAACTGTTGCTGGTGACTGCATGATTTCCACTCGCCAATTACAGGTTTAATAAGATGTAGCTTGTTGCTTAAACAATTTTGTCCAAATCACGTTGCCATTTTGACGTCAAGGCCTTCCGAATCGCATTGACACTGTCTTTATATGGAAGTGCTGTATTTTGAATGTTTTTGTAAGCTGACATTGATGCGCATTTATCCGCTGCTTCGTTACCCAGTATCCCAACATGGCTTGGCACCCAGCAAAACCTAATTGATCTGCCATATTTGTTTGACGATAATGCGTTCAAAATATCGCCTAACAAGGGTTCACTTTGGGATTTCATGTGTAGAGCCTTCAGTATGCCTAATGAATCGGTGTATATGACAGTGTTTTCAAGTTTGTCAGCAATGATCTTTTGAACTAGTACTGTCCATATTGCATACACTTTGGCTGTGTAGACAGAGGCATGATGAGGTAGTCGAATACTTGTTTCCCAATTTTCTGTTACGGCCCCCACACCCATGTATTTAATTTTAGAGCCATCAGTATAAAATTCCATGTCATTCTTATACTTGTCTTGAAGAGTGCGGAATTCTCGTATGATGCGTTCATGTGGTGTCTTTTTTCTTTAAATGTGTTAGTGTCCAGTGCCCTAATGGTGCGAAATCACACCACGTGATACATTCGGGTACATACCCGTAATCACGTACCCCAGCTCGGTGGAATAATAAAGTTTTCAATCAATCAACCAATCTGGCAACCTGGAGGACTTCACGAGAGATGTCATAATCCAGACAGCATTCCTCGTATCGCAGGACAAGTGGCCTAATCATGTTTGGTTTATTTGTATAATGTAAGCGTGAGCTGCACTGTGTGACGATGTTGTAGTATATGTGTTGTGGTGAGGATCGGATTCTGAGTATGTAGGAAAAAGTTAGTAGCGCTCTACGATGCTGTAAAGGAGGCTCGTTACATTCGACATGTAAGCTCTGGACAGGCGATGTTCTGTAAGCATCGCATGCCAGTCGTAGTCCTAAATTATGAACTGGATCAAGTCGTCGGACGTAAGATATTCTGGCTGAACCATATATGATGCTACCGTAATCTAATATGCTTAGCACCAAAGTGCGGTAGATGGGTAGCAGGCATTTACGGTCAGAGCCCCACCGTTTCCAGGAGAGGATTCTTAGAATGTAAAGTGCATAGTTCGCTTTGGTTTTAATACCATTGATGTGTGCGAGAAAGTTCAATTTTTTATCAAACTGAACCGGAAACCTGTGTTCTTGTTTTACCAGTAGGGTGGCTTCCTGTAGTTTAAGGATGGAATCTGGTTGTAGGCCTCTTTTATGTGTAAAGACAACACTAATAGTTTTTTCACTTGAGAAGGGAAAGCAGTTTTCAGATGCCCACTGGGTTAGTTTGATTAATGTAATTTGAATTTGTTGCTCGCAGGTTGCCATGTTCGATGCACGACACGCAATTTGTAGATCATCCACATATAAGGAATGCATTACAGAGGATGGAATTACATTATTGACAAGTTCATTTTCACGACAAACAATGTTGTGCTTAATACGCATCCCTGAGGTACACCGTTTTCTTGAATAAATACGAGGGACAGCACCGTTCCTAAACACAATTGGAATGTTCGATCGGACATGAAATCAGCAAGACATTTAAGCATTCTACCACAGATCCCTAAATCTGCCCAATCCCTTAAAATACCATACCTCCATGTTGTGTTGTACGCCTTTTCTAGATCAAAGAAAACAGTGAGACAGTATTGCTTGCGTAGAAAGGCCACATGTATCTCGTGTCCTAGCCGAACTAACTGATCTGTTGTAGAGCAGCCCTTCTTGTACCCACACTGATGATTGTCGAGCAGGTTCTCAGTTTCAAGGACGTATGCCAATCTGATGTTTATAATGGATTCATAGGATTTGGCAAGACAGCTTGTTAGTGCTATAGGTCAGTAGCTGGTAGCTGTTGTAGGATGCTTTCCAGCTTTCAAGAAAGGGATTATAATGGCTTTTTTCCCCTCATTCGGGATTTTTCCTGTTTCCCTGATTATGTTGAAGCGGAGCCATGTCTTGACTGCTTTTGGAGATAGGTGTGCGAGCATTGTGTAATGTACTCTGTCCGAACCTGGCGCTGCTTTTTTTGCCGGTAGTGAGTACTCTGCTGAGTGTTAAGGGGGCATTATATGATCTCTTGGTACTTCCTGTTGTCGGAAGCTTTTGTTTTTCTGATGATTGTTTATATTTTTGAAATTCAGTGGAATAGTTTATCGAGCTTGATATGTTATGGAAATGCTGCCCTAATATGTCTGCTTGTTCTTTTAAATTCGTTTGTGTACCTGGAGGTGAGAGTATGGGGATCGTATAAGAAGCATACTCGCTTCTAAACTTAGGAAGCTGATCCCACATTCTTTTGGATGTTATTGAGCTATTGATGGAGGATACATACTTTTGCCAAGACTGTCTTTCGACTTGCCTACGCGTGTACCTGGCTTTCGCCTTTGCTTTTTTGAAATACAGGAGGTTATCTAATGTTGGGCATCGCCTAAAGATACCCCACGCTTTGTTTTGTGCTTTTTTAGTTTGAGTACATTCATTCGTCTACCAGGATTTTAGTTTTTTCCTTAAGAAGCCGGAGCATTGTGGGATTGTCTGCTCTGCTACAGCAAGTATGGAGGCAATAATCTTTTCATTCATTTCGTCTATCGTTTGATCCTCTGATATGTCATCCAGACTGGCCTTCTCACTGAAGAGAGGCCAGTCTGCTAGATGGAGTTTCCAACGGAGTGATTTTAATGGTACTGTAGGGAAAGGAGATGTCTTTTTAATAATGCCGAGCATATGATCACTACCATAAGATTGTTAACACTTCATTTAAAATCGATGAAGAGAGATGGAGTGCACAGAGTCAGATGTAAACAGCTCATAGCTCCTGTGCTTGGGGAGCAGTAGGTTGCCGCACCAGTGTTTAAAAGGCATATTTCGTTTGTCAGGATAAAATCTTCAAGTGTTTGTCCCCTGGTGTCAGTTGTTTTGCTACCCCATAATATCTTATGAGCGTTAAAATCACCCGCTATTAAAAAAGGTTTAGGTAGCTGGTTTAATAATAACTCCAGATCTCTTACAGTAAAATGTGAATGTGGTGGAATGTACATTAAACAAATGGTAATGGCTTTGTGTGCTAAAACCATAACAGCAACGGCTTCTAAGTGGGTATTAATGGCAACTTCTCTAGCTGCAATGCCGCTCTGCAGAACAATAGCTACACCACCCGAAAGTCTGTTCACCTGAGTACGGTCATGCCGTACAACAGTGAAGGCTTTTAAAATGTTTTTGTGCTTTTGGCCTAAGTTTGTTTCTTGTAAGCACAAGGCCACAGGAAGAGAAGTTACTTAACAAGTCTTTGATGTCACCTAAGTTGTGTAAAAGCCCTCTACAATTCCAATGAATAATAAAAGCCATTTTGAAGTTGAAAGGTAAGAACTGGCACTACAGAAAAAATAAGAGGCGAGATGTTAGGTGACATGGATTTAAAAAGGCTAATACAAATGAGCGATAACCTTTAGGTTATCGGTTTCTTATTTTTAATAGTTATTGGGATTTTGTCCCCCTTACCGCGTTCAAGAGAGCACTTGTCCTTCGGTGTCGATGACACCGGGGTTTTTGTTTCGATCTCCATCGCTCTCTCTGAAGCGCTGGAAGACCGAGAGTTGGGTGCCGAGACACGTGTCTTGGGCCTTGGAGTTTGCTTTATCTTAGGGCCCAGCGGGACTGGTGTCTGCAGGGCATTTGAAGAGGATGGAGTAGCGTCGGCTGCTTCCATCACGGAGGCGAGAGGAGTCACTGCAGCACTACTGTGCGTGGGCTCGGAGCACTCTGGAGGCCTCTGTGACGCTGCCCCCGCCTGGGTCACATCGGCATAACTTCTTCCCGCGTGATACAATAGCCACTTTCTGGCTTCAAAGAACTAAATTTTTTCTTTCACAGTTAGTGCAATGACTTCCTTTTCCTTTTTCCAGCATGGGCAAGACAGTGAGTAGGCTGGATGGTCTCCTTTGCAGTTAATACAATATAGAGAAGAAGTGCAGTTTTCAGATTGATGAGCATTTGAGCTGATTTAGCACAGGTTGTTTGGCTTCGGCATGCATGTGAAGCATGTCCAAACCTTTGGCACTTGAAACACCATCTTGGGTTTGGGATATATGGTCCGGCGTTTACTTTACGTATCCTGCATCCAGAGAGGTAGGCATTGCGCTTGTTCCAAATGCAAGTATGACATGTTTTATTGGGATCTCTTGGTCATTTCTGTGGATTACAGTCAAACCTCGATATATCGAACATGGATATATCGAATTATTGCGTATATAGAACAATTTCTTTATCACATGGAAAATCGCATGCATTTTTAATTATTTATTTCGAACGGGGCCGGATGTAAAATGGATATATCGAACTCCGCCGCCCCAGACCAAGTGCGCTCTGTTGACAGGAGGCGAGCTTTCCCGCAACACTCTCGAAGATGGCGGCGCGATCGGCGTTCCAGACTGCTGCGTACGACAGCTGCCCACATCGGTTGCGCCGAGGGCGCCATTTGAACGTAGAGGCGTACACACGCGGTGGCTTGGAGCCAGCACGGCTGCCTCGATCACGCGCGCACCCCGCCATGCGCGCGTGATCGAGGCGGCCGTGGAGCTAGCTGGAGCGCTTTGTCGGTGCTGAGCCACACATCATGTGCATTGCGGACTTCGTTAGCGGTGACGACAGCACCGGAACAGTGGCGGAGTTAACAGGCGTGGAGATCGCGGCAGAAGTGACTGCTGAGCGGCCAAACGAAGACGCTGCCGAGGCTGATCCAGCAAGCGCTGATGTTGCCCCGCTCCCGACTGCAACTGAGGCTGTAGCTGCTTTGGCCATTGTACGCCGCTACTGCGGCGCAATAGAAGGCACTGGACTGTCTTTCGTGGACCATTTGGACTATGTTGAGGACGCCGTGGTCAAGCACGCGGTTGCCAATATGAAGCAGGCTACACTGCTTCAGTACTTTCAGCGAACTAAATAAACACTTTGTTTGAAGCTTCGTGTGAGTATCTATTACGCCACGATTGGTTCATTGATTGATTTGCGCTAGTTTTTTACGTGTTTTCTACGTGATTTTACATATCGAATTCTGGCTATATCGAACTATTTTGCGATCACCGCGCTGTTCGATATATCGAGGTTCGACTGTACTATTCTTTGTACTTTTGTCAGGTTTTGCTCCTGGAAACCCTCAAGGAGTTCCTCGTCGCTCAGGCCAATAAAGTCTTCCTCTGATATCACACCCTGGCTTGTGTTCAGTGTTCTATACGGTGAAATTGGCACTGTGGCATCGCCAATACTGGTAAGTTCCGACAGCTTTTGCGCTTGATCTTTGTCATTTAGTTCTAGGAGGAGGTCTCCGCTAGACATTTTTGAAGTTTTATATGTAGTTCTGATTTTGTTTGATTTTGAGACACTTAGCCACCAGAAAGGGAGAGAGCTTTCTTACTGGTATGCTAGTTTCACTGTGGACAACATAGTATTTGGGAAATGACGGGGCATTCCTCCGAAAGGAGAAATGGAATGGTGCTTCGGTGCGGCATCTTTTAAGAGGCCGATCAAAGACAGAAGCTTGCGCTGCCATAAGAAAACGTGTTTGTTCAGCAACAGCGCTGACCGCCCACCCCGGAGCCCAATGAGGGGACACGGCAGAGCTTGTGTACAAGCCTGCACGACGCCAGCCGTATGTCGTCACTATAACCAAATATGGTGTACCCAAGGTAGGATAGCCACACAAGGTTAACCCTTGCCGCCGTGGAGAAAGGAAGTAAATGGAAGAGAGAAGACAGGAAAGATCAAAAAGTGAGAGGTAAAGACGAAGGTTTGAGGAGGGAGAGACAGGAAGAGGTGACTGCCGATTTCCCCCGGGTGGGTCAGTCCGGGGTGCCGTCTACATGAAGCAGAGGCCAAAGAGGTGTGTTGCCTCCGCCGGGGGGCCTTAAAGGTCCGAACACCCGGCATCGGCGCATCCCCCAGAATGCCCCTTTCCACAGACACGGCTAAGTCATGCACGGCTACGCACGGAAGGGTCCAACCCTCGTGTGCTCGGGTACGTGGTGTTGCAACACACCAAACGCCTGCTTACGCAGACGCCCCTGCGTACTTTGCAACAGAAGGAATCGACGGCTGAGGCACTGCAGCGCCAAGTGGAGAGAAGGGACCCAGGCAGAACAGTGTTTGCCTGAGCTTGTTCATTGACCATAGCAAGAAAAGATTGCCACAGAAAGCACAGACATGAACAAATATGCACTGCATAGTTTGTCTTGCGATATAAAAAGTGTCAAAGCAAATATTAAATGTTCAGTTGCTAGCCCAGCAGTGTGTTGTCTTGCCCTCCGACCTTGTAAATTATTTCTGCAGGAAATGCTTTCTCGGTATGACACAGAAAGAGGTGCTGCTCACTTTCCAAAGCGCAGTGTCCCCGACACGTAGGTCTGCCAGTGGGCACAGTAGAACAGGGTGATGGCCACAAAGCACTGGAAGAACATCCAGCCCGGGTACGAGCCCAGCTTCACAGCTATGCACACCGCCAGGGCTACGAACACTGAAACAGGAGAGGGCAAACACAGGTACTTGCCAATGCTGCTACAGCAAAAAATGAGTGTCGATTAAGAGTGACACACCAACATCAGGAGCTGCAGGAAGAAATTACAAATAAGAAAGATAGATTAGACACATAGATGATAGATGATGATGACTGTGCCCCCAATGCCTGGTAAGCAGGTGATTTCGTATTTAGTCCGTATGGAAATGTGGCTGCCACAGCCGGGATCTGATCCCACACCCACAGATCTAATGTGACACTGAAAATATGTTTAAACAGGAAGATGGACACCAGTGGTTTAATAATGGATGTCTGTGTGGAGCCAATGTTTTGACAAGGGGACAAGTCTTTAATGACAGACACAAGTACCCTTGTTGAAACACTGGCTCCAGACGAACACCTGTTGTTCAACCACTGTTTATCACTGTAAGTAAGGTGCGAGAAACATGCCACTGCTTTGAATGGAAAAAATAAATGCTCTATAATCAACCAAAAAACAACCTGAATGCATGCGCCCAACACACGCATTTTATTACGGAGCGAAAAGCTCCCCAACTTAGAAGTAAACCCAAATCAACACAGTAAACACATTCCAAATCTTTCATCTGAGCCATGCTCTATTCCAATGTTAGGTTAAAAAAAACAAAACATGCAACAGTCACAAAAGTGATGTGCATTCATTTCAAGCCACAAGTGAATTAAAGAAGTGCTGATCATGTGCAATCCTGCAGCACCTGTCATGCATCAATACAGGAGCTTTGGAACATATCCCTCTCTCTTCTTTTATAAATTCGGTACCTGTGCCAAGTTCTGTCCCTGTCTAACTTAGATCTCTTGAACCGGCACAATCAGTTGCTATGCATGCATTTCTTTTGAAAATGCTTTACTATCCATGCTTATGGCCGATTCAACAGAGATGGCACAAACTTCATGCTAGTAACCACTAAATGACGAGGTAGCATCAGTGAATTCGTCCATAGAAAAACAATAAAATTGACCAAATTGTGTTTTCTTTCATAAGGAAACGGAATGTAATTCCCTCTTAGTTATTAGCAGCGAGTACTCTCTATCAATTATATATGTAACACATTATGTGTGGGAGCTGGCCCCGTCTTTTTGCCCAGGTGGCACCAATAATGTCCCATGTTTCCCACTATTCTTGCTTATGGATGCTCTGTTCTCGGTAAAAGTTAGGCTTTGTATAACTTGCCGGATCAATCTGTCAGGGCAAAAAAAAATTGTCATCCACCTAATAGTGTAAAGTCGCAAAGGAAACCCAATATGCAATTCTGAGAAATAAAGCCTCACAGAAAGAAAGCTGCAAAGCTTTCTGAGAAACCCGTATAGAGTGGCTAGTAATTGAGTGGATGAGAGTTTTCCATATGAAGAATCCTCCTCCACCTCATATGGATTTCTGCAAAACTGATTTACTAATCTGTTGCAGTAGCTTGCCTCCACATTAGACTTGAGCATCTTGTCGTGAGCCACTTACCCGTTGATATGGAGTCGCAGCCGTGGTCGAAGAGCTCCCCGAGGGGAGTGTTGGTGCCTGTGCGCCGCGCCTGCTTCCCATCGCAGGCATCGAGCGTCTGGTAGACAAAGAGGCCGAGTGCACACAGAAGGAACGCCCACCGAGGAACCTGCAAGGAACGTGCCGGAATGCTTCAGTGTGTGGACTTCAAAAATTTAGACGTTTTAAATACATTTTGATAGCCAACAAACTGGGACATAGCATTTGTGCGAGGTCCATGCATGACAGGCTATACAAAACACAGCAAGGTACCATCATGTTACAAAGTCGGGACACACTGCTAACTTTATTCTGTGGCTACGAGGAATATTCACAGCTTGAAGTATATGCCCACTGCAGTGCTCTGTGGAAGACAAGTACAGAGAGGGCTCTGTGAATACCTCAATGACCTTACTAAAACAGGAGTATTATAATGACTAATAGGATTTTTTTTGTATTTCTCCCCCTTTCCCTCCTTTACCTCAACATTACTCCTGTGAGCCACCACTGTAAAGTTGTGTAGAGTAATTTTGACCCCCTTGTGTAATATACACAACTGTTTCTGCATACCACCTGTACTACAGTGAAACCTCGTTATAACGAACAGTTAAAAAGTCGGAAATTAGTTTGCTATATCCATAATTCGTAATATAAAATTTCGTAAAAAATACATGCAAGAGGAGCAAAATTCAATCAGAGAAGGCACAGCAACTCGAACGATGCTTACTTGGGTCACGTTCATTTATTTACGCACAAAGAACTGCGTTATCGCGGCCTGCTTCTTGGTGTTCATCGCATTCCGTATCACGCCCTGTTCCACAGTTTGCAAACACTCAACAAGGGCAAACCCACTGCCCTCAATAGCACTGCAGTGGCGGCGCAGTAAATCCAACGCAGCAAGTGCTTCTTGTGAAGTCTGAATGTTCTCATCGTCTAAAGGGTCAGCCTGAGCTTTGCATGCGGGATGTTCAAAGACTTCCGCAGCGATTTCGGCGTCCGTCAGTATAGCCGTGGTCACTGAGATGTCGTCGCCACCTATGAAGTCTTCTACAGTCATTGTTGCGGGCATGTCACCAACACCAACATGGCCGTTGGTGGGCCACGCCACTGCTAAAACTAAAACGCAAAAGCAACATTCGATCACGCCGCTGCCGCCGCTGCTTAAGCGGCGGTGTCAGCGGTTGTGAGATGCGGACGATTTCTTTGGCTGTCAACTCTCAATGACGACGTGGCATCTGCGGCGCTGTCAGCGCATGCAAGGTAGTCCTGAACGTTTGCTGCGCCGCACAGCACATTTGTAGTGCAACGAAGCCTGCTATTAAAGTGAGGTAGGGCTTGGCGTCGCGAAGTTCGTTATATCCGTTTTATGCCAAACCGCGTTCGCTATAGGAAGTTAAAAATACATGTGTTTGACAAAAATATTTCGTAAGAGTTCGATATATTCAATAATTCGTTATATGCGTGTTCGTTATATCGAGGTTTGACTGTATAATCAAGCCTGCAACATTTGGGTTCGTAGCATGACACCAAAGTTTGAGCTACTGTCATGTATTTGGCGACATTTGGTTGTCAACAGCACATTCTGCTGTGCTGTCATGCGCTGAGGCACCTTGTTCGTGAACAAAGTTTTGTACCCCAAGAATGAGGTGAACGAAACTTCAGCTAGCAGCCTACTTAACCAGCAAGCATACAATCACCAATGCCCTGTACAAGCGTGGAGACTCAATGGTACACACTTCTGCATTATCAAAGTGACTACTCTTACTATCAAACCCACTTGGCAAACGAGAAGGAATGCAAAAATGAAACTCGTGGAGCTGCTACACCAATTCCTCCACCAATTTACCATGACAAAAGTTTATGACAATGTCTCCTTGGGTCTAGTTCAACTCCTTGTAACCAAACACTCAGAACTAGCAAGTATCAAGAACTTGTTTCGCACCAAGACAGCCTAACTTCAAGATTTGAAATCTGCGTCATCGTACTGATGTACCTGCACAGAGACAGCAACACGAAATTCAGAGAAAGCAAGCATAGCTTTCACCATCCAGTAACAATTTTTTCCAACGAATAAAGACAGAGTTCTGAAATAATCCTATAAAAAAATTCAGTTCCATGTTATAGGATCCATTTATTGCCCCGAAGCAACCAAATGGCTATGAGAAATGCAGTTTATTCGTCTACTTATTTATTGATGATAGTATTACACTATAACAGACACTGAAGGAATAAGCTAATGTGCAAGCTACTTCTTTCCATTTGGAAAGGCTGCTCTCTGGCAAGGCTGCTCTTGCTAAACACACCGTAAACAGCCTTTCCGTTCTGCGCTTCACACATACCAATATACCTGCAGCTGCCCAATAGGCTCTAGTAGGACAATAAAGACATTTCTTGCAAGCAAAAAATGGTGCAAGAACAAAACCCAATGTAAATAAAGAATGCAGCTGAGCACTGCAGATTAGCTTTGACCAGACAGGGTTGTCTGGTCTGAACCTAGAGGCAAGGTTTGTACATAACAACCGAAGTGAAATTCAAGGACAATTCAAGGAATTCCAGGTTGGTGAAGGCAAAAATGCAAAGAGGTTGAAACAACCTTCAGTAACAAAAACAAGCTAAGGAATATTCAGATCTCCTTCCTAGCATCAACTCTTTAGAGCTAGCAGCGACTGTATTGCGTACACACACTTCATGCTCTTCAAGTGGCTTTTCTAAGTCAACCTTCCCGCTGTAACAATGTCAATCGCCTTGTGGCACATAGCACACTTTGCTCAATGAGGGTTAGTAGTATAGTGTCCGGCTTCACCCAAAGATACTTGCCACATTGAAGCCTAATGGCTGAAACTTTCCTCCAAGCATTGCAGCTGGCTGCAATGCTTGGATGGCTGCAATGTAAACCAACTAGGAAAACAAAGATGGTGGGAGAGCTTGGTCTGTCTTAGTCGAGCACCATGATGGCAATGGCGATTTAAACAATTCCATCACAAGTGGCTGTAGACATGCCACACCACAATCGCTTAGCAAAACTCAAAAAGAGAATTATATAGCACATTTACATTTCCCGACAATGTCCACAGCATAGCGCCGATGCGAATTACTTCGAATGTTCATAAGTCACCATGAACCCCAGATTTCAAGGTAATCAAGGAGCATTTATTTCTAAGGAGATTTAAGGGCCCTTAAACCTCTTTTTCCAAATTCGACGGTTTTCAGATAATTTCAAGGAGGTGTACAAACCCTACAGGAGTATTTTTTGCATTCCATCAACCCCCAATGGAACACGACTGCTGCAATCTTATGGCTTGGCCACAGAATGCAGCCAAATGAGCAACATTTTCTGTAAGGCTCAAATGATCACAAGTTGAATCCTGATCCATGTTTCCATGGATGGCATTCAGATGCCCTACACCTAAGGAGGGTGTGGATACAGGAAAATTTTCACAAGCACTAGCACAATGGGCCGCACAAAATGGGTAGCACAAAACAAAAGAATTGATACACACACATGCATGCACAGGAGAAAACAACACTGTGTACACGCACATCTGCTCTCCAATTGTGCACAAGCTGTTCTTGTTTCAAAAATAGATGTGAAGCTGACAGTGACAAGTTGACATTGATAATCTCACAGAAGACACCAGTCTCAAGGAGAGGCACACGCTTTTGATATTTTTAAGCAACTAGAGATGCTTCTGGCAAATTTTGACTTGGATAAATTTTTGCAACAGCAAAAATTGCATTTTGGAGTGCTTTAGACTCGCCAAAAATCAAGCTTGTAGCATCTGTTGCAGCGCAAATTCCCCCTTCATTATTCCTTGCTCCAAATGCATCAAGTCTACGCTTCGATACCATAAATAAAATTAGCTCAGTTGGTGAATGCTTATCCCTGGCTGTATGTCAGCCATTAATTCACAATTACATACAGTGCGTTTCTGCAAAGATTATTAAAAATAGCGGATGCAAGGCAAAATGAAATTTCTGTCCAAGTTTCATAGAAGTGGTGGACATCATAATATGTGTGATAATAATCAATACACATAATGGGGAAAATTTTCACTAATTACCCTTTAAAGTAACTCTTGGCAGCATGGTGTAATTTAAGAACTGGAATCCTCCAGTACTCTAAGTATAACGATTTGCCAGAAACACCTCACATTGCATCAGCTTTCGGAAAGTATTAGTATTACTCCAAATGTGAAGCAAAAGGGACTGCTGTTCCTGCTAATATTGCAAGTAATCCCACTGCGTGGAACTAGAATGGAAATGCCTTTTCACTCATTTTCATATTTCACTCATCCCACAGCCTGTGGCTGCTACAAGCTAGGAATTGAGCTCGCAACTTTATGATGCTAAGCAGCAGAACACCGCAGACACCAAGCTGCTGCAGCGGGTCCTTTGTTTCAAGAAACAATACCTTTCGAGTATGTAACGAGCACATGGCAGTGCTACGGGTCAAGAGCGCTCATCGTTAAGAAAGATGTGTGCTGAGAAGTATGGGTGGCCTCAAAACCATAACGGAAGCAAATGAAAAAAGTCCACATAGAAATATTTTAAGTGGCTAATGCTGTCATCCACAGCACATTCAAGGTCGCAAACAAACACTATAATTATGAATATTACAATAATGTAGAAGCCTTCCCAATACCACTTAGAAGCATACCATTATGAACCCTTATGGGTGAAACGTGCAATAATGCAAATTTTGAGCGCAGCTCTATACGTGTTTTCATGTCGCAATATATTGCACCGACTGGCAGAGCCGCGACGCAGCACTACACAAAGACTGGCCACACACTTGCCACTTCCCAGCAACTGCAGCTTATGCAATCGTAATTTTTAGTGGGAGGAGGAGGAAAAACGTTTATTTAGCTCTAGAAAATTCTATGAATTTCGTGGAGTCAGATGGTGCCTTCCATCTTCTTGGCAATGGCCGTCTGCCCCTAGTCCAGGGCTCCGCTGGATGCCGCTGCCAGCTGGGCCCGTCGGATCAGCCCTAGTTGGACGTCCTGACGGACGCTGGAGAGCATTCCTTCCCATTGCTCCGCACGCGGATTTGGTATTATTGGTGCTGCATTTGTTTTCTGGCAGGCCCACGTTATATGGTAGAGCGTGGGTGTGTCCTGGCACCATGGGCATTTGTCACTGTATTGTGTGAATTGTATTTTGCTGAGGGTGTTTAAGTTCGGATATGCACCCGTCTGTAGCAGCCTCCAAGCTACAGAGTCCTCTCTAGTGAGAGACCTATGCGGCGAGGGGTACCGCTTCCTGCTGC
The DNA here is from genome assembly GCF_038994185.2 of Dermacentor albipictus. Taxonomy (NCBI): domain Eukaryota; kingdom Metazoa; phylum Arthropoda; class Arachnida; order Ixodida; family Ixodidae; genus Dermacentor; species Dermacentor albipictus. The sequence continues at coordinate 175,089,054 of NC_091823.1, forward strand.
CCTTATAGTGATTCAGGATAGCCGAGTATTCTCTGGGGACTGGCTCGGTTTCCTCGAGGTCATTGGCGGAGGGTGCTCGGTATGCAGTGTATCCTCGGGCTACCCTGTCGACCTCACGGTTGCCTTCCACGTCCGTGTGACCCGGCGTCCACATTATCGTGTGTCTAATTGATTGTTCTTTTTCTGGGTTTTTTGTGTGGGGATCTTCTGAGCGGAGTATGCGGAGCGCTCTGTGACCTATTCTGCCGAACATGTAGTTTCGGCATGCTGTTTGGGAGTCAGTTAGTACTGTTACGGACCGCCTAGTCCAATAGCCCTCCGCTGCCGCTAGAGCGACAGCCGCTACTTCAGCCTCGACTACCGTGCAGTCCCATAGAGATGTGCTGACGATTTCTCGCATATCCGAGTTTATCACCACCGCTACTGCGTTGGGGTTGGTCTGTCTCGCCCTTCTGGTGTATGTGGCTGCGTCCACGTATACCGTTGTTGCCTGGGAAGCGAGGGACTTTTGGATGTATTCGGCTCTCGCCTTCCTGCGTTCTTCGTGTAGGTTGGGGTCCATGTTCTTGGGAATGGGAGCCACCTTGATTGTTTCTCGTATATTGTCCGGGATAGTTGCAGTTCTTTGGATTTCTTGCATCTGTTTGCTGCATCCCAACTTCTGCAGAAGTTCCCTGCCAGACGGAGTCTGTTGAAGTCTGCGCAGCTGAGCAACATGTTGTGCCTCTCTGAGCTCTTCGAATGTGTTATGAATTCCTAGTGCCAAGAGCTTCTCCGTGGATGTGCATTGTGGTAGGTGGAGCGCGGTTTTGTATGATTTGTGTATGATCGTGTCTATCTGCTGAACCTCGTTCTTGATTGGGTTGTAGTACGGGAGACTAGGTAACCCGGCTGATCACCAGACTCCTAACCAGCTCTAGCGTGTCTTCCTCTCGCATGCCTCAGCGTCTGTGGGAGACGCGCGTTATCATGCAAGCGACTTGAAGAGTTGATGTCTTGAGTAGAGCGAGAATGTGTGAGCAGCGTTGATTCGACTGTATCCACATGCCCAAAATTCTTATGAGCGTTTTCTCCGGTATTAGTTTTCCCTCGAGGTAGACGCCAAGCTTGAGCTCGTCGCTAGTCGGGACCATGCGATTCTGTTTCCCTCTCCAGACTCTGAGCAGCTCAGATTTCTCGGTGGAGCAGGCTAGCCCTCTTGCCCTCACGTAGTTCTCCACGCAGGTCGCAGCCTCTTGCAGTCTTTCTTCTTTTTCTTTAAGTGATCCCGTGTTGGTCCAAATGGTTATGTCGTCGGCATACATGGCATGGTGTATGCCCTCGATCTCTTTGAGTGGGAAACCCTTGCGGCAAACAATGTGCGTGAAGGTGGGCTTTATGGTTCTTTTTCTTTCCCCCAGATGGCCAGCGCCGCTGCTGCTGCCGATGCACCGACGTGAGCGCTATCTCGTGGTGCCTCAAAGTGGCTTCCTCCGCTTTCCTCCTTGCTCTCTCTTCGGTATCGCAGTCTTCTGCTTTTCTCCTCACACTTTTGCCATACTCTGCTCCTCCCCTTTCCACCTCATGCTTTCACTACAGCCTCCGCCTCCATTTTCCTAATTGCGCCCTCTTCGCTATCACCTACTTTCATTCTCTGCTACACTCCGCATTTGCTCAGTTATGCTAAGCGAGGACACGAGGCACACTGACAGTGAACGCAGGAACAGGCGCCTAAGAGCTGCACTTTAAAAGTTCAAGACTGCATAACAGTGATCTAAAAGGAAATGATAAGCTTATCATAGAGCTGGCCAGATTGGAGTATGGATTATAGGTAGAAAGCAAATGGAGCACACAATCTGATTGAGAGATTAAGGGGGCATAATTGCAGTCGAGCTGGTTGCGAAATCCGTAGAGAAGATAAGTGCACACCAAAAGAAGGGAAATGAGCATGGTTGGACTTTAGTACAGAGCTGTTTCATTTCCCGGTTAACTGAAGTAAAAGGAATGAAAAATTAATTTTAGAGCAGAAAAGAAAGAACGAGGACAGGTTTGAAACAATGTGGGCACTAATTCAAATTAAGTTCATTTGCTGGCATTCAATATATGTGCAATGGTTATAAGCCATGAGTACAGTCAAGATATGAAAACTTCTATTTCCATCAAGTCAGAACATGCGCATGCATACACTATTTTTAATAATTAAATGGAAATACAGAACATGAAGATGATAAAATGCATTTGTTTGCAAGCTGCATAGACTGCCAGTCATAGGCTTGCAAAACACTACCACATAACACACACACACACACACACACACACACACACACACACACACACACAACACACACACACACACACACACACACACACACACACACACACACACGAAGGATGAAGTGGCACTTAACACGTAACAAAATATGGCATAAGTATCTATGTACACCTCACATGCATTTCCAGCCAGTTTTGAATGATCACACAAGATGATGAGCCCATGCCCTCACAAACAAGCAAAACACAACATAAACATAAACACAAAGGGCCCCTGAACAGTTGCACAATCTGTTCCTTGTAAGCAAAGCCAAGTTTTTCTCATGAGTGTTGCAAACCATTATTCTTGAAATTGCACCCAGAGGCAAACTTATGCCAGCAGTTACCACAAATATGCTCTGGCGGTGGCAGGGAAGAAGTTTGGGCGTGTTGGTGGGGTAAATAGTGCAAGAAAGACACAGGGACAAGCAGGAACATGGGATAGCGCCCGTCCCGTGTTCCTGCTTGTCCCTCCGTCTTTCTTGCGCTATGTATCCCAGTCTGGCGGTGGCCCAAGTGCTCTGGTACACAAAGTATTTCAGCAATGTAGTGGAGTCGCATGCGAAACGGGTTGACGAGTAAGCCAGCTAACATGTTAGGCTGTAAACATTCACGCATCCCATACACTGGCTTAGACGTAATGTCACCAAATGAGTTCTGACTGATGAAGCATTATTTAAAACTAATTAATTTTGCATAAGTGGTCGATTACTACAAGACAAAATGTAGGGCAAACTTGTATTTACTGAACTTTGTGCTGTAACTCCATTGCCGATGCATCATTATGACGTGAATTGCATATAATTTATTGTACCTGTTTGTACAAGGCCTGAACAGATGTGCTATCATACCGGACGTAAATTGAAACAGAGAGGAACAAAAGACATCTTACGCTTAATTACTCAAAGTTCTTACCTTGCCAGTTTTCTCAAAACTTCACTCATGACACTTATTATTCAGTGTTATTATTTTAGTTTACACTAAGTTTTCTGAGTAACTGTCCCTTACGTAGTATTACAATATCTGTATTAAGTTCTACACACAGTTCACATGTTTGACATTTTGCTGTACCATACTTGTTTTTTGTTCTGAATTCAGCGATTTGTACATGCCTGTAGGTCAGTTAAATTGAATTCTGCGGTTTTATGTGCCAAAACAACTTTCTGATTATCAGGCAGGCCATAGTGGGAGGACTCCGGAAATTTGGACCACCTGGGGTTCTTTAACGTGCGCCTAAATCTAAATACACGGGTGTTTTCGCATTTCGCCCCCATCGATGTGGCCTTCGTGGCCGGGATGCCTGTAGGTCAGTTTATTATTATTATTATTTGAATCATTTGGCTGTGTTGCCACTGTTTCATCATTTCCCTTTGTTTGCGTCACATTTTATCTACTACACGAGTTTAAGTGCCTTGGTCTAAACACCTACTGTTGACTACTCTCCAACATATTTTAGCCCTTCGACTAGCAATGCACATTTCCTATATCACATCTTGAACTTTGTGCAATGCACCCCATAACAATAATGTTCACTAGATAAATAGCGAGACTCAAAAGCAGATTTAGTTACAACTGTACATTTCTTCAAAACACTGACTATATTACAGTGAAATAGCCAGACACACAACAGAACAACCTGTTATATTTAAAGACAACTGATGCCACTGCAAAAAGAAGTAGTAGCTATCCTCACTGAGCTACGCTATCCATGAGGTATAAAATGTAGGAAAAGCCAACTTGTGGAACGGCCACTGTTGTTAAGGATGACATCATCAAAACAATGTTTTAATGGCTGTTAATAAAATTTCTTTTTTATCCTGCCCTGAGTTAAACATGCAATAGAGGGTCCAGAAGAGGCACAACAAAAGCATTGGGCATGAAACAGGGAGGAAAGTGACAGGGCAAAATGTAGATAAGTCACTGCCAGGGTGACAACAAATGCGCACATGGAAAATGTCACGTGGTGACAACGACCTGTGCTGTGAAGGTACGCCAGAATGCACTTCAATATGGGCAGAGTGGTTGCTGAATCACAAACAGTCAAGAAAAAACAAGACCCGCAAATCTCTGCTTGCATATCAGCTGACAAGACAGTTGACAAGAGCGGGAGAAGATGAGTTGAGAGTGTTACAGCCTTTATCAGCTTTGTCACTTTTGAGCATATCTACATTGATAAAAGATTATGCTCGTGCTACTTGTGATGGCAGAGACTGAAAGGCTAGCGGCAACTTGCAAGTTAGGCAAGAAAGCCTGCAGCTGTGCCTTAAAAAGAGCACAAAGTGGAAATGTTTCATTACAGTTCAGTCTGCAGTGGTAGAAATAGGGCACATTAGTAATTACGACAACACACGCACACAAGTGCCGGCTGTCGAATAGCATTTCATGGAACAAAAACATGATGCGTGATTCTGCAACAACTATCTTAAACAACTAAAAAGCAGGGGAGTTGACATAAAATGATAACCTCTGTTGACCGGACAGGTCATCATTGAATACGACCCACTTTGTTGTTCAGCACACTTAAAGAGACTTGTAATCAATTTTTAAGGGCTTAGTTCATTATGGTGCCATGAAACGCTCACCCACTCTCGGTAGCGTTTACAACTGCAGCGGTTACTACCAAAAGCATGTGGATATTCTGTAAGCAGAATTTTTCAAGCTGAGCGGCCTCTATGAAAGAGTTCCTCCTCCAGCAACACTGAGAAGTGAGAACGATGCAGATAGCCCACCTCGGGAATTGTGAAAGCCACCTATCATTCTGCTTTCACAGGAGCGAGTGTAACTGTGGCTAACCACCTACATTTTGACCTTTTCAACCACTTTTGAAAATATATGGTAGACCTGTAGATCTTTCTTACATTTGTACTGCGTTTTTCCCCAAATATACAACTATGTCATGGCTGGCTGGCCCCTGTCGTCATTATTGTCGATAGACTAGCCAAGCCAACTCGTGGAAAACGAAGGCTTATCTTCACATTGTAAGTTAGAATAAATCTTATAATGGAAAAAAGCGTAGTGAATTTCAGTACTAATAAAAATACCAGGAACCACATACACTAATAGGTCACGTGAAAGGCCACTTACGCATCTTCACGTTTCTGTGACATGGGATGCCAAAGGTAATCCCTCACAACTTTTAGTGAAGAATTAAAATATAAATCCACATTTAATGAGAGAAAACGCAGTATCCTGCCACTCTGTGAAGAAGGATGGCCAGCAAAACTGTGTATGTGGGCCCCTTAATGGCGAACTGCCCCTCCGCCGTGGGTCGGCACGGCATTTCACTATCTTTGAGATGGCCCACATATGGGGAGTGCTTAACACCTGCATCAGCTCCACTGGGGGTCGGCCCCCGGCACTGTACTAACTTCGGGATCGGCCCACATATGGGGAGTGCTTAACACCTGCCTCACCTCCCCTGTGGGTAAGCCTGGCATTGCACTATCTTCTGGATCTTTTCCTACATGCAGACATGATAGTAGGAACAGTACCCCCCTAACAGCTTCGCTGTAAAACATGGCTCATTTTAACTTGGCAATTTTTCCATCAACAGGACTATCTTGATTCATATTCTGAGCGGTTGTCCATTCCTTTAACAATATCAGACCCGTGGCTCTTCGATGCGAGAACCTAATGCTTGGTATATTGCAGTCTAATGCAACATCAGAGTGCCCAATTAGCTGCTTGTCCGTGGTGCTGCATGCATAGCTTCGCGAAAAAAGGGGGTTAACTGAGGGGCCCAATTTTTATTAATTGTATCATGAGAAGCCAACAAAGAAACACACCAAGGGCAACATAGGGGAAGCTACTTGTATTTACTAATTGCTGCCTTAGATTTGTCAGGCAATGCATATCTCTACAAAAAGTGCCGACACACCCTCACTACTAGAATGAGAAAACTACCCTTCATAGTAGGCAGCGACGTTCATCTCACTGAGAAGCCATGTGTGCCCAAAGCACTCTTGCTTTACAACCTATCGCAGAAACAGGCAAGCAACTGGTGGAAGGAAAGATAAGGACGATCACGCTAGGCGGAAGCATTCCTTATCAGCTTAAGAGGGCTGAAGAGGCCACAAGGACAGCACACACCTCCAATGTGGATATCGGTGGCAAAAGAAACACCGAAGCAACTCAAGAAGGCGAATTCCCTCCCCCTTTTTTTTTTCACCGCAAGGACGACTGCCTATCAGCCTCAGTGCACAAAACAGAATGATGAAGGATAATGCAAAAAACCTTCCTCAGGCAAGTCAGTCAGCCAAGTACTTCTAGCAGCAATTAGGTAGCCAGAACTTCTGACCTCCGTCGAATTCATGTACTCAAGTTTGATTTTCTGTACCATCGGAGACATAGTAGAAGAACTTGTTGCACAAATATCTAAAAGCTACAGCGAGGTCTGGTCAAATATTGCAGGCAAAGTACCAATGCTGCAACAAATGAAGTGTGTGCACCCACTCTGTTTATGACTTACCTAACTGCACAAACCAGCAACAAGGAAGAAATTAGGGTGGAATGGCAGTAGTTGTTCAGTCACTGTGACTATTCACATAAGGTACAAATCTGCAATCAAGAGTGTGCTATTCGCAGGCTGGCTAACAAGTCTAAGCGCATTTGCTCATGTCACCTTCAACTGCCTAATTTAAAAGCAGCACTACACTGCCACGGGCAGAACCAAAGCAGACCTTAAAACAACAGTGCTGCTTAACCAATGATGGGGGCGCAGCCCTTACAAGAGTCTACACAGTAACCACCAAATTTCTATAATTTATTGCAGAATTAAGGACTGATATATTAAACGGATCGACCTTGAAATTATAGTAGTAGAACAAGGCTGGTTGCTTGGGCTAGCTGGTAATTCATGGTAAAACAGAGAGAAACCAAGAGAGAAAAGTAGGGAGGTTAACCATGGATGTGCCCAGTTGGCTGCCCTACACTGGGAGAGGGGAAACGGGAGAACAGATAAGGAGAGAAAACAAAAATAGTCATTCCCAGCCAGCCACAGGGGAATCTCCGCTGCCACAAGCGTTCATGCAATCCAATGTCCTCCAAGAAATGCAGAAGAGCTTTTGTGGCCTTTTTCATGAAAGAACGCATAGGCCATGGTCCAAGGATTTTTCCTTCTGAGAGTACTCTATTGTCTAGCAGGTAAAGCTTAACTTGTAAAGTACGTCGTTGAGTATCAAAGGATGGGAAATGACACGGAAGATGCTCAAGACTCATCGCACCAGCACAAATTGCACGCAGCACTGTTGGCCATTCCCATCAGGAATGAATAGGAATTTGTAAATGCAATACCTAGCCCCATGCGTCACAGTAAAGTTGTTTCGTGACAGAAGAGTCCAGGCGGCAGACGAAGTCGTAAGTTAGGGTCGAGAGAAAAACAACGTACAGCATGAATAACAAGGACAGAGAGACTACAAACACTACGATGTACAGCAGCCAAAATCGCCAGAACATAACAGCGCTCTTAGGATAGGTATGGGATCTCATTTGCAATTAGACTACAGCGTGCTTGTTCAAAGGCTGTCGCCACAGTGCACATATTCTTAGTGGGCTCTAGAATTACGTGGGCAGCTGTGTCCAGATGAAACTTGCACTTTACTGCTCAAGACACGATCCTAGCTGAACCTGCACTGACCACTTTATGAAATGATTACACAAGTTTTCAGCAAAAAAATTAAATTTAAGACCTATGGCCTTGAAAAACTGAGAACAATCTACCCTTTCAAAGAGACACCAACAGGGAATGCTAAATCAAGCTGCAGCTGCAAATTATGCTTCCAGGAGACAAAAAATGCTAGTCCTACAATACACAGAGTTGGTAAGCCAGAAAGGAACAACAACAGAAGACCTTGGAGTTGCCGCACTAACTGCCTGCCTATGACATCACGGATTGGGATATTGTCTGCTTGGGACTAATCAACATTCTGTAGATAAAAAGGGAATACGTTGCATTCTGAAGAAGCCAAAGGCTAAAGCTGATGTGTTTCAAGAAACTTCTTAGCACAGAAGTCCAAAAATGTGGAAATACTTTGACATCAGCAATGTGATGATGTATACATGCGGTTCGCATGCAAGATTTAAGAGAAAAAATGTTGGGCCTTAATTTTATAAGCTAGTAACAATGCCTTTACTGCGAAATAAATGAAACTCATGTAAGTAACTCTTTAGTATGCTTTTAAGTATAAACCCCATGCGACAGCGACAATCAACACAATGGAGATGGCTGTCACGTTTGCTTGTCGCCTACAAGTCGAAGCCCACGCGAGTGACGACTGAGCAACATCTCCCGGGTGTTGCCGATATGAGGGCAGCAAATATGTGCCGAAACAGGGGTGATGCATGCTTTATTAATTTCAATTGATCTGTTTTGCTATAAACAGCAACATAAAATATTTCTGAAGGTCTCACAGTAGATTCTTATCCTTGCACGTATCAGAACTTGGTTGTTTTCTTGTTCCGTGTGACAATCGGTAGCACTTGACCGATGCACTACATCCAGTTTCAGCTTCGCATTAGCGACTAGTTGCTCATAGCACTTCTCGGCAACAAGCGACGGATTCTCAGTTTCCGGAACCGAGCGATTGAGTGACAAGAATGAGCGATCCGCTCGCACGACAGCCCATCTTGTTGCTCGAAGTCATTGCACACAAAATAGCTCTCATGGAGTTTGGGTTTTAAATTGTCGACGCTGTTACACCAAATTTTGACTCCAAAATGAAACGCAGCTGAGGATTTATTTGGTGTGCGGGGGCTTGTACAAAGTGGCCAGACATGCGATACGATTGAAGTGCATCGCACTTTCATCAGTATGGCTCGAGTCCTGACAACACTTTTCCTTTTTCACCCCATTTTTATTCACGTAGTGGCAAATTATATGGCAGTGCAGCTTGGAAACAGCAATGCAGGCTTACTGCAGTCGTTCTACAAAAAGATAGACACTTCCTGAAGAAAAAGGCAACGTCACACTAAATCGACCATTGGCAGAGTACCTGAATATGGATGGACACGGCCTGGTTGCTCATACTAAAACAAGCCAGCACCTGCGCATAAGGACAAAGTACTGCCAGCCAGCTACCTTTGTCTCACTTGGTCGGAATGCTTTGAAAATGAATAGCCAACACGTTGATTGAAAGACCTTCCTTGCTGAATATTGCAATTTCTTGCATTATTGCATATAAATCATAGGTTGGAATGCACATTCACTGTCTGGTCGCCTTTGCTAACACAATCTGCCGGTTCCTAGAATTTTTGTGGAAGTGTGGAATAGTTGAAGCCACGGGCTATTTAACCTACAAGGTTTTCTTATACGGGTGTCACACGGCGCGCTTTAATACGCAGCCAATCGCGCACGATGGTCGCAATTGGCTCCTTTGCTCATGCTGCGGGAGGGAGTCAATCGCAGTCGAGAATTTCGATCCGGATCGGGCTCGATCGCGATTTAAAGTGCGCCGTGCGACACCAGTTTTGTGGCTCTTTAGCACCTGAAATTCGCATTAAGGTCCGTCTGCTCGTTCGAGGCGTGAGCACGCTACGCCAGACACAAGGCTAGCGCGAACACGTGTAGCTGCGCGTTCACAACAGATCACGCGTGGAGCGAGCTGCAGCTGCGAGGAAACACGGAAGCAAGGTCGGGGATTAACGTTGCGCGAGTCCGCGGCGCGGCCTTGTGACATGCGCCAAACAAGGTGGCGAAACTGGGAGGTGGAAGTCCGAGCTAGCCGTAACTTGGCGAGAATTTATTCAATTTCATTCAATATGACATTCGGGTGAAGGGAACGGCCTTGACAACCGACACTATCTTCAGACCGGCCGCAGACGCACCGGAACTGCACGTGCATAGCGCGAGGTCTGCCACGCCGTCCCCTCGATACATAAGCAATACATCAATGCCGGCAGCCATGTAGCGGTCGCCGTGGTTTCAACTGGAAATCCGGCCGCCATGCAGACTGAAATACAAATAGGGACTTGACTCGGCCGGACCGAAACGAAAGGGTGCGCCGAGTCGCATACGTAGATTGCGAAAGCGTGCATGTGGCGGTAGGGGACACCCTATCCGTTGCGCAAAGCGCTTTCAGCACCTGCTCGCGCTTTGGGTCGCCGCGTGCGATGCAAGGTCGGCCCGTGGATGGGCACACCTTGCGAGGCTCGGCCTCGGCATAGCGGAAACAGTCATGAACGGAAAAAACGGAGCGCGGTCCGTCGAGAGCGGGTCAACCTTCGAGGACAATCGCCCTTGCGATGCAGCGCCGTCAATGTGGGCCGAGAAGAGGGGCGAGGGAAGGACGACGCAGGCGCGTGCGACGCGAAATTTCTCCTCCGCCCTCCTCTCCGGCGTCAGCGGGCGATACGCCTGCCGAGGGTGTCCCCCGGCCAGCCAACGGGTCGAGCGGGTGACGTGTGTAACGGCCGGGCGCGGATACCCGATGCGACGAACGAATGAAAGAAATCGGCGGCGGCAACGTGCGCCCATCCCTTACCTCCTGCGTGGCCGTAGGGCTGTACCACACGAGCACGAGCGATGTGGCAATGTTGACGAATAGTCCCGACAGCGTCATGAGGTTAGGCGCCAGCCAGAACGGGCACTTGCTGGTCACCCAGTTCCAGAAGGGTTGCATGAAAGGGTCCGCAAACGAGGAGCCCGAGCAGCTGTACTTGTGCTCGGAGAGCCGCTTCAGCTGCTGCTGGGTCAGGATGTCGGCCGAGCTGAATATCATGGTGGCGGTCGCGCACCGACGCAGAATCGCACCACACTCGACGGAATCGGAGACACTCCGTGAACGCACACACCACAGGCACTCACTGAACGCTGCTTCGCCGGCCTCTAGCCGCTACCGCAGGCGCCATCATCCCGTTATCAGAACCACCGCCGCGGACGACGTTCGTCGGTCAGTCGCAACTGCACCGCACTGATACAGCGAGGACAAACCATAGAATAATGACCAACCGAGCAATGCGAAAGCGAGACCGCGAGGTATGAGGCTATGGCGAGACGACGTCAAACTCATTATTGGCTCAACTTGCTGATGATGATAGCCGAACGCGAAGCCACCCGTCGGTGCAACCTTCGCAGCGCGTTGAGTTTCGGTTTCTGCCTTGTTTTGGGTCGCCTGCTGTTGCTGGGCGCTAACGTTTTCGCTCGCCGCTGACTATCAGGGCCGGCGCGAGGATTTTTTACCGGGGTGCAGGGAGGCGCATAACTTATGCGTTGTTTTTTGACTATGTTTACCTGGGCTGAGGGCCTTCATCATTGTGAATAAGCTATTTCAGCATCGCAGTAAGATGTAAATTGAAATTTAGCATAGTTACACAGCAGTGACTCTGCTAAGAATATGAAAATTTATATAATACATGGTACAGCACATACATTAGAGAGTTTTAGAATAGGGGCCTCATTAGTTTGGGGCCCCAAAGAGCTTTGCGGGTGCTATAGTTGGGGCACGCAGGAGTGAAGAGCTTTAGAATAGGGCTACAGTGAACTAGAATACTGTAATAGGGCTTTGCGCATGGCGGAAGGAAACTGAGGAGAAGATACTAGGGAGGCGAGAATGGGGAGGTGTGAAGAGCGCGCCGCCGTCACCATTTGTAGGTTAGGTTAGGTTAGGTTAACGGAGCGCGCATCCGCGCTCCGTTAAGGGATAGTCAGAATCTCTATGGTTTAGGGTGAAAACATAGAGTTTCATATTAGTATACCTAGAGGGAAATCTGGCGCTGCGATCGTTCAACCATCATGGGAATGATGAGAAGTACAAGCTTCGGATTGGCATTCTATTGACTGGCGAACTAGTTTACAAGCATAGAGTTTCATATTAGTATACCTAGAGGCAAATCTGGCGCTGCGATCGTTCAACCTACATGGGAATGATGGGAAGTACAGGCTTCGGATTGGCATTCTGTTGACTGGCGAACTAGTGTACAAGTATTTTTTAAAAGTTTCGGTTTCGCTCCAAGCGCAATTGCTATAACCTGCAGTTGGACAGCGCAACGCAAAGCTCTCTGCGTTTGTTAGGTTGCTCAGAGTGGCGATAGCGCGCTGGGCCAGCGACTGGGACGATGCTTATGTTGCGGTGTGGCGTCGAAGCCGTGACGAGAAAGCGGCGGCATCGTAAACGTTGAAAGAACATGTTTTGAGCGTTTAGACCTTTGTTTGTTAAGTGTGTTAGGTTGGCACTGTAGCGTTACGTGCTTTATGAAACTTCAGAATAGAACAAAGAAGGCACTACTGATACAAGACATATACAATTGTACTTCTAGTGGCTTGACAATCAAATTTTATTGAGGGCTTCATTATGTGCTCGTTTATGTGCTCATTGAAATGCGTGTTTTAGGACTTTGAGAACACAAACTTACTTGTGGTAGGAAAGATAGCTGCTTCCTAGCTGTAGTCTAGTGTCGCACAATGGGTACCCGCAAAGCCACGCTGTAACGCTTCGGAAGCGGTACGCCAATATAAGATATGATGAAGCATACTCGTAGGAGGCCACTAGCGTCCTGCGTAGCACGGCAGCAGATGTGTTTAAAATTACATGAAGGCGTTCAGCAATTGTGACAGCCGACGCAACCTTTCGAAAGAGCGAGAGAGTTCGCAAGTGCCTGTCGTCTGAGAGAAAAGTCTCGCGTTTGCAGCGAGCAGGCGTCGTAGCAGACGACACTTGTAGAATTCCTCTCAAGGGCGCAACGCTTTGTCACAATACAACATTTTTATTTCCAGAAATACTTGATGAGTATTTTTATATAAGTACATGCACGGTTGTTTTGCTGTTGCAAAAATGAATAAATAATTATTCTTTGGCGTTAAATTGGGAACAGAATCGCACAAGTATGCATACCCTGGCGTGTCCTGCTGACAAACCATAGTAAACCATAAAACCATGCTTCCATCCATAGAGTTAGTAGAACAACTCTAGAGGAAAAGCTGGGCCGGAAAAGTGGGAACCTCTAGGGCGCCGCCCTGTTGCTACTGGTCAATGTGGCCAGCGCAATTACTATTGAAAGAGCTGAGAACAAGTACAGGTCACCTTATGCTTTGTCACCTAAAAACGCATACCTGATGGCTTTATGAAGGTGGTACGTTAATATTAAGTTTACAGAAAGCGATCGCTAAGTCCGTGACTTATGTAAATCACGATGTACGCATTCATGCAATAAAGGATGACGCGAATTTCGGTTTCGAATCTGTTTTTTGGATGCGTAGTAGTTTCGTTTGACATGCGATCGCGCGTCGACATCGGACGCTATGACACACTCGTGCCTTATGTGCCACCGAAGCCCCGAAGTGGTCTGGCATATACCTTCACATGTAAGTAAACGAATTTATCTCCTTGTTGAGAATATCACGCGAGTAGGCAGCTCTTGTGGTACATCACAATCGTTCGAGAAGCGTCACAGTAGAGCATTTTTCTGCATGCGGAGCGGTGTTTTTATTTGCAGGTTTCCCTTCAGTAGGAAATTGCTGGACAGGCGGACCAGCGCACCGGAATTGTACTGGCGAAGCCACAAGCAACTCAAAGAATCTGTTTAATTGTTGCACTTTGAACAATCATGCTTCTACAAAGGCCACAGCAGAAAAACAGCCTGATGACCGAGTATTTCTGTGCCACGAAGTAATCAAGAGGCGAGTGCCTAATGCGGACGAAATAGAGTGCATCGAGACTTAGAACGACAGAAAGCTGAGCTAGTTCGTAAGGATTCATTATGCAAAACAGAGGTGAGGCGTGCAGACAGGACACAAGAGTAGAGAAGTTGGCGGCGCGCGTGTTGTTTGCTTGTAAATACTCTACTCTTGTTTCCTGTCTACACGCCTCACCTCCGTTTTGCATAACGAGTGCATCATGCCACATATTAATAGCTTAGGCGTTTTATTAACTGTGCAATATTTTCAACACTTCCTTGCATGCCATTTCATGTGGCATATCTTTTCTGGTCACAAATTTGTGCAGCGAATCTATTTGCATGATCGACTCCGGGCCTGTGGGACCGTTCACTTGCACTTGATGCTGAGTCTTTTACATGTACCCATAAACTGAAGATATGCACATCAGATCCCTGCGAGCACTTTCAAAATTCAATTATTTTCGACAACAGGCACATATGCAATACTGACATAATCCGGAATACCACTAAGCAGCTGGGACACATTTTTGTTGACCATACTCGCAGGTAAAATAAGTACATCATGTGGACAGCTCCAGCTCATTTTCCTTAAGTCAGTGTGTACAAGGGTTATGCAAAAATAATTTTTTTCTCGCGCACCGATTATTTTGCTTTATAAGCAAGAGAACCCACCACGTTAGTGTAACGTATCTTGTGCATCACACTAATATGTGCTTTCATTTACCAAGTGAGATGAGCTACTTTTATGGCTCATTCAGTCATATCACACTGCAAGCTGCATTCATCAATCTTCAATGGGATGTTGCAAATGTTTAATGAAACATGTTTCCCTTTTATGCAGATATGCAATGGCAAGCCCTTCCGTGTGTTCCAAAGGTAAAATTTAAGCTCTAAATTAAAGCAGACATTTCTAGTCAGAAACAAGCAAAAATAGTGAATGCAGAGTATCAGAAGCCCAAGGTACAGAAATTATGAGAAGTGTCGAATGATTTTAAGGAAAGAGTCGTATTTAAAAATGCAAGACCCTTTAGTGGAGGTCAAGCAAGTCAATATAGGTAGAATACTCTGCAAAATTATGCGAGTGAGGGGATGTCAAACAATGGGTCAGGAAATTCGTTGTTTTTCTGCAAAACAAAAGCTGATTGCCATTACATAAGTCACTAGCACCATGATAAATTCAGAAATAAACCAAAAAACAAGACACGCAAAAATAAACAAAACATTTAATGATATTTCAGCAGAACTTTTTGTTGGGCTAGTTGGTGCATATTACTGAAGTACTATAGCGCCAAACAGACGACACAAGAAGAGACACGGACATAAGCGCTCGTCCGTGTCTCTTCTTGTGTCGTCTGTTTGGCGCTATAGTACTTCAGCCATTTAATGATGCTCTCTCCACACTGGGATAAATAAAAACAAACACATCACATCTAATGTGGACATATCAGATGCCTTGTGAAACATAAAGGAACAATTCAGTTTCGAGCTATGGCACTTGCCGCATAGATGTGGGGGGGCCTTGCACCAATAGTGATAGTTACCACTGCATTTAGAAATTGAAAGCATTCGTGCAGACAAGGATGATTCTTTATATTTTTGGCTACCACTTCAAATGCCTCCACCAAGTGTTACAATGCTGCACGCAGCCATACTAAGGATCTCGCAACAACACCTGCAGGTAAAAAGCAGAAGCAGTCAAAGTGCTGGTGTGTTCTGGACACTATGTTTGAAAACTTTTAGGCAAGAAGAGTGCAAGAAGCAGACATAACTGCATTTATTTCCATAATTCCCCATTTAAATGGCCTTTTCTTTTTGCTTAGACAATGCCTACGCCTAGCCACAGCAGCTCCCTCATACAGACTCCGCAAACCAAGAGGCCGTGGAGGCAAATGCAGGTAAGAGGCAATAAGCAATAGCACTGGTATCGACATTCATCTAATTTCTTTTTATTTCGTTTAGGCAGCCAGCACACCTCGAACAGCCACCTTGATTGCGAGTGTGTCACCCTAGTCGCCAAGGAAACATTTGAGGGAAAGTGACAGGCAATGTGAACAGCCACTCCTCCATGTAAACAATACTCTTTCTCTCGGATGACTCCTACGCCTCACCACGCCAGCACACTTGTGCACAAAGATGCCGCAGAGGCACGTGCAGGTCAGAGGCAAGAAGCAGTGGCACTGGTGTCGACATTTACCCAATTTCTTTTTCTTACACTGAGGCAGCCAGCACACCTCGAACAGCCACCTCGACTGCGGGTGTGTTAGTTGATCCCTGTTGTACATATGCTCATAATAAACTTCAGTAAACTTGAACTTCATAATAAACTTGAAGGCAAATGGTACATTGATGCATTGTATTTTTGAACATTTATTGTACACATACAATATATGTTATACTTTGCAGTGCTACAGAGCGTATTATGAAGCTTCCCCCTATATTATGCACCTTTAATTACGTATGTGTTGTGTGGCCCTCAATGCAGTTCATGTTGTAGCAGCTGCTTTGTCTGTGTATCGCACATTGGCTTAAGCTCGTGATATCCACATACTTCTCTCACATATACAAAATAAAGTTCTATGTAGTCCTCAGTGTTACAACAAAAAATGAAAGTAAACAATCCGATCGTGGAATTATGTTTATTACAGTGATTCCTACGACAGTTACTGACAAGTTGACAACTTGAACTGGTCAATCGGTCCATAGCCTCCTCTATTTTTCAAAAATAAAGGAGGCTATGATCCGTCATGCCAAGGAATTGTATGTATACATAAAAAAAGGGGGGTATGTGTGTGTTTGTAGTGGGGGTATAGGATTAGGGCGGTACGAAAAAATGTACCAACACCATCCTCTAGACCCATTCCGTTGAGGTACCGTAACAAAACGTATTATGCATAAAGTTCATACAACCAACTCTGATATTACTACAGACGCCAGGCGACGCGAGCTACATTTGTCATGATGCATTCGCGACTGCACCGGATGCCCTCCACATTATTCTCGTTAATCGTGCTCACTGCGCCGAGGCAAAAGAAAGACCATGGGCGCAGTTGCCTTTAAAGTATCTCGACCTTGCGAGGCACGGCTGCGCGTGCCAGGGGAGCTGTCCGTGCGAACACTCCCTGGCACACACCTGCCTCGGCGGCCCCAACCTACGTACCGTTCTGCTTCGAGCTTTGATCCCCCCACTGTCCCTCGGGTGCCCTGGAGTTCCTGCGCCGCCTGCTCTACTACCATCTCAGGTGCTCTCCTGAGACTTCCGTTTGTCGGTTACATGTGCCCTACAGCTGGATCATTACTTATAATAATAAAAAACCCGATCTATCGTCACGACGATAGATCGCGAAAGCGGCTTTTGCAACATACCGCGCCCGTGCGAAGATAATTACGGAACGCCAACGAGGAATCTGACCATAGCTTCGAGCTCGTAACGTCGTCGAGTGACACTCCTGCAACAGGCGTGACCGCTGAAAACCGCATAGCGCCAGAAGCTTGAACAGGATCATCCCTCGGTTGCATAACTGCCAGCTCTACGGCCAACATGGACCACACCCACACCATCCCGCAACATAGAATAAAGAACCGACTTATGAAGCCCAAACACACGGCTGCACGCACACATCACAACACTTCAAGCGAGACGCCATGCTGCTACGCTGCTACTGTTGCCGGATTAAAACTGACTACTGTCACCAAGTCTAGCAAGCGTCTCAGGAGCTGGCAACCTCGGCGCGTAGCAACATGGCGGCGCTCTTGAGGTTCCCGATTTTAATGCATGGGCCCTATGGGTAGCTTGTCCTCTAGAGTCAGTATAGTAACTCTATGCTTCCATCTCAACGTCATGCAAAGTTTATGTAGCGTGTTGTGCATCATATAACATACTGCGGAAATAGAATTATATTTTACGCGATAATATTTGAGTATAGCGTTGTTTACTGCGCCAGAAGCAAACGCCACTAGTCTAAAGACCGAAGTCAATCCGAAGCCTGTACTTCCCATCATTCCCATGTAGGTTGAGGCGACGCTCATGAGAACCCCCGTAGACACTAGCGCCACATTTCCCTCTAGGGTATTTTTAGAAACTCTATGTTTACAAGTATTTTTTTGGCAGTTTTGGTTTCGCTCCAAACACAATTGCTATAGCATGCAGTGGGACAGTGCAACGTAAAGCGCTCTGCCTTTGTTCTGTTGCTCGAAGTGGCGATAGCGCGCTGGGTCAGCGGCTGGGACGATGTTTGCGTCGCCGTGTGGTGTCGAAACCCTGAGAAGAAAGTGGCGGCGTCGTAAACGTTAAAAGAACATGTTTTGAACGTTTGTACCTTTGTTTGTTAAGTGTGTTAGATTGGCACTGTAGCGGTACGTGCTTTATGAAACTTCAGGATAGGCAAAAGAAGGCACTACTGATACAAGACATATAGAGTAGTACTTCTAGTGGCTTGACAATCAAATTTTATTGAGGGCTTCGTTATGCATTGCTTGTTTATGTGCTCATTAAAATGCAGATTTTAGGACTTTGAGAATACAAACTTACTTGTGGTAGGAAAGGTTGCTGCTTCCTGGCTGCAGTCTATATAGTGTCGCGAAATGGGTAAGTGCAAAGCCACGCCATAACGCTTCGGAAGTGGTACGTCAACATAAAATATGATGAAGCATACCCGTAGAAGGCCACTAGCGTCCTAGCTAGCACTGCAGCATATGTGCTTAAAAGTACTTGAAGACGTTCAGCAATTGTGACAGCCGACACAACCTTTCGAAAGACCGTAAGAGTTCGCAAGTGCCTGTCGTCTGCGGGAAAAGTCTTGCGTTTGCAGCGAGCTGGCGTCGTAGCAGACGACACTCCGCTCAAGCATTCCGCAACGTTTCAGACTTACTTCAGTTTCGCAGCCGCAATGGGTGTCACTGAAACTACCAGCGCTGCAGTCGCATATCTTTCGTAAATCTTTCGTCATGCGCCGCGCGTCGTCTGCTCCTGCTGCGACGCGTCGTTTGCACCAACTGACCTGTAGGCGCTTATCCGTCGGTAAATGTAATTTGGATACGCAGTCTGAGTTTTGTGACAAACCTGCCGCGCGTAAGTAACGGGGACTTCATGGTGTCTGTGCACTATCGGCGCTGCAGTGACCTCTCCCACAGCGCGCGTCGTCTACTCCTGCGATGTTATATCTATGCGGTGGGTCGTTTTCTCCAACTGGCCTGTGCCGTTCGCTCTTTGACGACTGTGTTTTGGCTGCCCGCACAATATTTTATGCCAAGGACCCTTGAATGACATGTCTAGCTAGTCTTTAGAGGCTGCAACTACACCGCAAATGAGCGGTCGTGCACTGCGATTCCGCTCTTCAACGAAGTTTTTCCCTATAAAAGCGCCACGTTACTCCCTTCCGCGGGGGCTTTATTTTTTGCTGCTTATTCTTAAGATGCGTCGTAATGAAAGACGGCGAGCGCCTGTGCAGACGTAGGGACATTAACGCATCACGCCCAGCAGTCACGTGGTGAATTGATCCACCCCCGTCAACGCTTCTTCGCCTAATAAATTTAATTGACACATGTATTTTTTATAGTTGTCCGCGGATATTATGGGATGTGCAACTGAGTTGGGAGTGATCTGTGAGCAGTGACAAGGACGAAGTTAAATACTATGAACATGTTTAGGTCATAGCGTAATTCATTTTTTTTTTACGAATAAAACAAACAACAAACACAGTGACACTTTTTTTTTTACTTTGTGCACAAACAAGTAATTTTGAGCTGCTTTTGCTAAAAGCAATTTTGACCTTTTTCTGGCTGCTTGCACCTGCTGTGTCAGAGCGAGTTATCGACGCCAATCAGCACAGGTTATATATGAAATAAACTATACGCTAGCTCACCTGTCCATATTTGCGCTTGAGCAAACGGTTGCGTACACACTTCAGGGCATGTGGCACATCACACAGGAAATAAAGGTACGCGCGCTCAGGGAGGCATGGATGTGGAATCCTGTGAGAAGGTGAGGTTACGCTGCCGCTGATTCCCATCTGCTGCCACATCGAGCAATTGTTCCCAGCTCCGTCACTGACTACGGCGATCACCATAGCATAGCATAGCATAGCATATCATAGCTTGCAAGCGCGGCCAGAGAATAATGTACACAAAGACATCTTAGAGAGAATCAAAGCACTCGAGCACGAAAACGCTCAACTCAGACGCACAATGACAGAACTGGCTAACGAGAATAGATTGCTTAAAACGCAAATTAGCTCACCAACTGCACAGACACAGGACATGCACATGGACACTTCACCCAGTCCGAATCCCTCCAGCGTAGCGGAATCAGAAACGAGTAGTGCAAAGCCCACCCGCGGGCACACCAGCCACCAAGAAACGCAAGGTCAAGACCACGGATTGCGACACGCCTGCCAAGGACATAGACGGTAAATTGGACAAGATCCTTAGTACCCTAGGTCAACTACAATTCGATGTCGAGTCACTAAAGAAGGGGCACGACAGACTAGCAGAGGCGGTCGATGGCCTAACGAGCAGGGTAGAAGTGATGGAGAAGGGCTTCGGTGCCAGGATCGAGGGCCTCGAAAGGACCGTCTTTACTCACTCCACGGCACCGGACAACTCCCCTGCCTCCCCCATGGTCAGAAGGAACACTGCAACAAGCGATATCGTCACACCCAAAATGGCGGTAAAGTCCGCAACCATAGTAGAAAGTAAAAATGGAGAAGGCAAGTAAGCGAGAACTAGCCGAAAGGCACCAAGCGCAAACGAACAATCAAGGCAAGCTTATAATCTGGCAATGGAATTGTCGCGGGTTCCGCAACAAGAAATCGGTCTTGCAACAGCACATCAGCCACACTACAGACAAGCCGGACATCATACTCATTCAAGAGACCAACACCGAGACACCAACACTTCCGGGATATGAAACAATTGCCGTTCCACCAACAAAAGCCTGCAGCGGCGTAGCGACGTTTGTCAGTAACAGGCTCGCGTGGGCCGAAATTGACAGAAGTAATCCGAACAGCAAATGCGAGCACTTGTTCATCGAAGTCTTTCCCAAAGGCAAGAAGGCTAAGAGCATACTAGCACTGAACATGTACAGCAGCCCGAACCACAGAACGCAAAATTTCAGAAGTCTGTTGAAGAAGGCCAGGGACAAAGCCGGGGACAACCCACTGATTATTGCCGGAGATTTCAACGCCCCAAACGTAGAATGGGGCTACGGCGTCACCAGCGCCAAAGGCAGAAATCTTGCCACCGATGCGGAAGAGATGGGCCTCAACCTTATCACGTCCGCGCTCTACCCAACCAGGATGGGCAACTCGGTCTCGAGGGACACCACCCCAGACCTCACGTTCGTTCTCAACACCGAGGGGGCCACCTGGCATAATACCGGCGACGACCTCGGCAGCGATCCATTACATTGTGGAAACGTCAATAGCAATCGCCTTGAAACCACTACGAAAGTGGAAATACACGGATTGGGATGCGTTTAGACAGATAAGAAAGGAACGTACCGACAAGCCCTCTACACTAGAACAGTGGACGCAAGAACTAAAGGAGGACGCCCGCAACGCGACCAAGGAAATAGAAACAGATGTCCAGACGATCGGGTTGGACGCTAAGCTCGCTCACATGCTGGAAGCGAAAAGATCCATACTGCAGAGATGGCGTACCCAGAGACTCAATAGAAGACTTAGGAAAAAGATTGCATTACTGAACAAGGACATTGAGCACCACTGTGCAGTACTCTCCAGCCAAAAATGGGACGAAGTATGTACAAGGGCCGATGGCAGCGTGACATATGGAAAAACTTGGAACCTACTCAAACACCTTCTTAGCAAAGGTCAAACCAGGAGCTCCCAGACCAAGACGGCTGACAAGATAGCGAAACGTGAACTCAAAAACTCCACCGAGCAGGAATTTATGGCAAGACTTGCCGAAAGATACATGCCACTCTCGAGCAGCCACGAAAACGAGGCCGAGGCATCCGGTTCCCCGTACACGGGAGCTGACAACCCCGACCTCGATGAACCCTTCACCCTGGAAGAAATCAGGACCGTCCTTCAAAACTTGAATGGCACATCGGCCCCAGGTCCGGACGGTGTTAGTAACAAGGCCCTTCGTAACTTGGACGAAAACTCCGTCCGGTTCCTAGCGGATCAAATCAATCAGGTCTGGGCTTCCGGCAGGGTCCCACCGGAATGGAAGAACGCCACCACGGTTCTCATTCCAAAGCGCAACAAGCCATCGGGCGTCGAGAACCTCAGACCCATATCACTCACGTCGTGCGTGGGTAAGGCGGCGGAACACGACATTCAGAACAGAATCTCCAGATTCCTCGAAACCAAGGGACTGTTACCACACACCCTCATCGGATTTAGACCCGGTCTATCAACTCAAGACACCATGATTTTAATCAAGCACCAAATCATTGATGACCCCATTAGAAACGCCAAGGCCATTCTTGGGTTGGATCTAGAGAAAGCGTTCGACAACCTCTCTCACCAATACATTGTGGACACCATTTCCAAACTCAACCTCGGAGCTAGGTTCCACTCGTACGTCAAGTTATTCTTGGATAACAGGACGGCTACGCTCCGATTTGCCGACCTCTCCACGGAGACTCTCTCGCTGGGGAGCAGGAGCACTCCCCAAGGCTCGGTCATCTCCCCTATGCTTTTCAACCTTGCCATGGCGGGACTTGCTGAGAAACTAGGGCAGATGCACGGGCTCGAGCATACCATATACGCAGATGACATCACCATGTGGGTGCCCAAAGGAACCCCGGGCATGGTGCAGGACATCTTGCAAGAAGCAGTGAACGCCATAAAAGAATTATTATTTCCCACAGGACTCAGATGCTCGCCTACCAAGTCGGAGCTGCTCGTACGCAGACCCACGCAGAAGGGCCGCAGGCCATACTCGTCAGACTTCGATTATAATCAAGAAATTACCGTACGAACCACTTCGGGACACGCCATACCGTGCGTCGACAAAATCAGAGTCCTGGGTATGATCGCAGAGACTAAAGACGCCAATGCCTCTACGGTTCAGAAGCTCATCACCAAAACCAACAACGCTATTGGGCTCATCAGAAGAATTGCCAATAGACACAGGGGCCTCAAGGAACATAATCTCATCAAACTCATACACGCGTTCGTCACCTGTCACTTCGCATACGTTGCGGCAATGCTCAATTGGACACGATCTGAAAGAGACAGACTGAATGCCCAAATCAGAAATCTCACCAAGGAAGCCCTCGGCATTCCAACCAGCACCAGCAACGAGAAGCTGGGGCAACTGGGCATGCACAACACCCTGGAAGAAATTGCCGAAGCCCAGCAGCGCGCCCCAGCTTGCTAGGCTTTCGACGACGCCTCCGGGGCGCACGATCCTAGAGAAGCTAGGCTTTGCACACGGAGACATAGAAAAAGACTTTGCGGACCTCCCACGGGATATCCGCGCCAAGATCATGGTCCGCCCTATACCCAGAAACGTACACCCCGAAAACAACAGGGGCAGACGACAAGCGAGAGGACAATTCCTTCTTAACCAAGCCTTGGCGAATCGTGAACGCTCAGCTTTTGTGGACGCGGCGGCATACACGGGAAACAAAGCTTTCGCAGTGGCGGTTGTGGACGGCCGTGGATCCACAAGATATGCAGCCACGGTAATTGCAAGGAAGCCTGAACAGGCCGAACAGGTTGCGATCGCTGTTGTGCTCACCGACGACAATCTTTCCCATATCTACAGCGACTCCATAGCCGCTATCAGAGCTTTCCAAAAGGGCACGGTCTGCGCACAGGCTCTCAGAATTGTTTCAAAGAAAGAGATTAAGAACCACTTCATATACTGGTTCCCGGCACACTTAGGACCAAAGATCGGCGACGTCCCCAACCTTAACGAGGCGGCACACGAGGCTGCGCGCGCGCTAACAGACTGCGCGGCTTCACCCAACCACTCGGAGAATAAGGACGCGCCCACTACATACAATGAAATCACTAAACACTACTACCTACAACGCAGACAGTATAGCACGCCACACCGCACGCTCACTCGAGCTCAAGGGGTTACACTCAGAATGCTACAAACAGACACATACCACACTCAAAACAGATTACACCATTACATGCCTGAGCTCTACGACAAGTCTCATTGCACCAATTGCAATACATCCCTTAACGTATATCATTTACTCTGGCCGTGCTCGCAAGCTCACGTAAACTACGAACAGGACAAGCGCAAGTTTGAAGAAGCAATCCGGAGCGAAGAACTCGCTCCCCAACTCTGGGCCGTCCAGCAGGTCCACGACGCCGCCAGGAAACTCAACCTCCCGGTTCCGTCGTGGGAGACGCCCACTCCATGAGAGCCCAAAGCTCTCGGGGCCTGCAGGACCCGAATAAAGTTGATTTCCTTCCTTCCTTCACCATAGCACCATGTTTATGCAATTGTATTACTGCTTGCAACACTAGCTCTGCTAAAATCTTGCCAGGCGCAGCACCTTTCGTGACAAAGGTGGCAATCGGTTGCACCCAGCTCTCCAGAAGTGGTACGAACATCAGCACGAGCGCATGATCTGCAACTTAAGTTCACGGTCAGTTCCTTCATTTGAAATACCACCGTAGTCCACAAAACCATCAAGTTTCAAGGTTGACTTGTTGAAATTCTACGCCTGGCGTATACTTACTTTCATCCAAAATCAGTGTGCCGAATTTCTACCCATCTGCTCTGTTGCCCAGCTGTTTTCCAATAGCTTCCATACAGAGAGGATTGAAACCATACTTGCATGGTATTCTTTTCAGAATTTCTGTGAGATATGGCTCAGGGAGGGCAAGGGCAGCATGTTCATGTCAGATAGAAGCTTATATGCTCGAGGGCTCGCTATCCTTAGCATTAAACAATTCAGAAGCCAGTCCGCATTGTACTGCGTGCCACACGGAAACTTTGCTTTCAACTGTTTAAACGATGTCATAAATGCAAGTCACTGTAAAGGCGGAAGTTCGGCCAACGCTTACTCGATTCTGTTATCGGTCATTTCAGAAAGCCTTTTCTTCAGAGCCTAAATGTTCTTCTTTTGCTTTTGATGCTCAGCAGCCGCCCTAAGCAGCCTCTTCTTAACATTGCGTAGTTTCTGATATCGCTTGAGCGTTGCACTCGGAGCCTTAATGCTCAGTCGAAGTTTCCTCTGTAGACGGAGACAACGCGCGCAGACTAGTTGTTTTGTAAGTACATACATTGCACTGCTTGTGGTGCACATTATCTGATGTCGCCGTGTCACGCTGGCCTGCTTTCACGCCCGCACGTATGTACAAGCTGTCTGCTTCTCAGGATTCTTTCCACACTTACAATGCTAGTCGCAGCTAGAAATAGCCTCTTGTGAATTTTGCTGTAGCCGTTTATGCAGCAAGTACCATCCTCTTCAAGCACAACAGTTTTCATTACTCGCAGATGTCCGGCTACTAGTTGCCTCATATAAAATACTCCACATCGCTTCTGTGTTGCGTCGTCCTCAACAATTTCCAACTTCCAGAGCGCAAAAGGCAGTGTCACGTTCGTGAGCTCGTTGAGCACAAAGTGTGTAGAGCATATTTCTCTAAGTTCCTTCTTCCAAGCCCAACAGCAGGTCTGAAGTTGAAGCGCTGTCACTACAAGCTTCGCCCGATGTACTTGCCGGCACTTGCGCTCGTTCTTTTGGTGGACGTCGCTTTCGCTTCCCATTTTTTGGCTTTGAGATGTGCTCAGGCAGCCCAGGAAAGAGCCGAGGAAGTGCGCCGGGAACAAGCATCTGTTTCCCGCGAGGAATCAATATTTCTTTGTTACCCACAACATGCTTGTAGTATTTCAAAATGCCGTCGTCCTCAAAGTGGCGTTCACACACTTTGATTTGTTTATGAGGCGTTTGTCTTTTCGGTGTAGCATGCGTTCCCAACTTTTAAACTCTCCAGCGCCTTGCGGCGGTGCGAAAAAAATGGTGACCGCAGCGGCATCGTGTACGTCTCAGGCCGCTGGTGCAGCCGGGGGCAAAACAGCACGGCATAGGGAACTTCTTGCTGTCATGAGAAGAGGAAACGCTTCTTCAAGAAGCTTTTCACACATCGCACAACACCTACAAAACGGAGGAGGATAGCAGCAGACGATGCAGCGCAACCAGCATGAAACCAGAAGTGAAAGCAGAAGTCAAGTTTCAAGTTCATTACCAGAAACGCATTTACAATACCCAGCTCACATATGACAAATTTTCACAAAGAGACTCAAAATTAGGAACTGTGAAATAACCACTTTTCAAAATAGAAACCGGAAATCTACCAGAAATGAAGCAACTTCCATCAGAAAGGAAACAAAAAGTGACGAAACATGCGATTGCAGCGCCACTAGTTCGCGTGACCACCACTTCGGCCACCTCCCGAGCGGAGCTGTGAAACTTACCTGAACTACAGTGTACTAGATAGGGGCAGTGTGTTCAGAGGGCGCCGCGCGCCACGCACCGCTTTGAAGCCGGGAGCGTAGACAGGTCCCGGATGTATGCGGCGGCGCTGCAGTCGCACGGGCTGTACGGACGCGTTCTCCGTGTGTTGCGGCCAGTTGCAGCGTGCTTGCCATGTGCTTGCTCTGAAGGGCTCCGAAGGAATTCCTCGAGTTTCTGTCTCGTTGGGAGTCACATGCAAAAGGATTGCCATTTGTTGGGCATGTTGGTAGCCTGACTTGGAAATCACATTTAGCGCCAGCGAACTAGGACAGAAGGGAAACGACACCACAATGCGCTAACTTCAACTTCATTTTCAGTAAACACCCGCCTATTTAACTGTGCATGGGTTAAATAGGTGGGTGTTTCCTGAAAATCAAGCTGTTGAAGTTAGCGCATTGTGGTGTCGTCTCCCTTATGTCCTTCTTCGCTGGCGCTAAATATGCTTTCCATTGCAAAAGGACTTTGCGGCTTGAGCCAGTCGACGGCAGATAGGCTCCGTGTGACATTGTGCAGCACTTTTACTTGGAAGGAGAGGGCTTTAAATACCTATTGACATCTAGACTAAGCCAATAAAAGTTGGAGAACTTCTTGTGTGGTAGTCGTGCGGATCCAACGATCACCCAACGCCGTCTCAATTTTTGATTGTTGTGAATTGCCTTTTTATATATTGGCGAAGGCGATGCAAACAGGGAACACAGAAGTCAGTAAATATTTGGTATAGCTACTTCACTCACCTGATAATTCTGACAAGGAAGGGGACGTTGCGTAACAATTGACGAGTTAGTTTAAGCTGGAAATCTGACGCTGGTAGAGCAAAGGGTAAACAATACTCCGGCAGAGCACCGGGCTTATGTGGAGGAAAGGAGTGATGACCGCCTCATCCATTATATATGGCAGGGTATGTCGCGCAGAAATTTTTTATTCGCAAGAAATGTGAGGACTGCCGCTCTTTTCTTTTGCAGAACTCTAGTGTCAGTAGCAGCCTCAAAATTCACGACATTTGTGACAAGGGTGGATTGCTGCATCCCTCCAAGTTGCTTTTCGAAGCACTAAAGAAACTTGAGGGAATCTATTTACAACCTTCTTCAGCAAAAAGGAGCTTTGCAGCGACAGCATAGTTGATGTCATGATTCTAGTGAAAGCTTTAAATTTGGCTATATATATAGCTTAAAATTACATGCTGATAATTTCACATCAACAGTTGTGCGTCTTTATGTCCTAACAAGGCTGCACTTTCACATTAAAGGTGTTAATCAGCTAGTGAAGAGAAGCACCACGAAAAAAGAAATTGCACTTTATAGTTAGCTACACTGTTTTTAGCAGGCTGGTGCAACATATGTATGCGGACACTTCTTTGTGTTTTTCTTCTGAATGCACAACTTCTTCTGGTGCATTCAAAAACCTAACTTTGTGAATATAATTAAAATGAATTAAGTAATTTATTTGCGCATTATAATTCCGCTGTAGGTCTCCGTTGTTTGGGTAGGAATGTACTTGCACTGTTTTTCTGTGTTTTGGCATGCTGTGTGTAGTTTTGCAGAGATCCCTTTTACTTGGCGTCATTCCTACCTGTTTTATTCGTTCCATAGGAATGTAGGATGTCGGTGTGTCTCATACTCGCACATGAGCCTGACGTTCGGGAACACTTCATGATGTAAATAAAAAAAAATATCACGAATAAACTGTGCAAATGTAGTTGCGGGGCGCTCGCGAAACCGAATGAAAGAACGAGGGACAAATGTTTATCGCGAAAGAAGGTAAATGACAAGCAGGGAAGCTCTTTGGCTTTGGGCTATGTACGTACATATTGTTTTGCCTTCTCTCCTACAACAGCGGCTGAGGAACTAAGCGCTTGACGTTGGCTCGCGGATGCCGCGGCCGCTTTTTTATGAATGCGAACCGCAAAAGAAAATGGGCGCACCTGGAATCCGAGTTAGTTTAAATCAATTCGATGTCCTTAACTACGGCGTTATTTGCAGCCGACTTTTCCGTTCGAATAATTTCTAGTTACGTGGCAGCGTGGCTCAAAACAAATTTAACGGCTTTACGCCACTACTTCGGTGTCTGCAGAACCTTTGCTGTTAGGTTAATAAATGTGTCTAATGGGCGTTGAGATGCGCTAGGAGTGCACATACAATTCATCTCTTATATGAAGTGAGTTTCGGGGATGCATCTTAACACCCGCCGATGATTTGCACGTCTATTTGATTGCGACAGAAAATGATTATCAAAATATCAGCATGCAGTGCTGGCGCTGCGCCGTACGTTCCGTACAGCCCATGTTCCTACAGCGCCATCTCGTGCTATCTACATGAAGCGCCTCAGCGGCGAGGGCTTCCTGAACACACTGCCCCTATTCTAGTACACTGTACCTGAACCACTTAAGTAGGGTGGCTAGAATTTTAACCACCCTAACTTAAAGGGCCCCTGAAACGGTTCGGACAAAATTTGTAGACGCGTAGGGTACAGCTTAAGTAGAACATTCGCACCACAATTTAAGTGAAGCGTTACGTGTTAATGGAGCTACAAGCGATTAGAAGTAACCCACCTCCACAGCCATGCTTTTCCTCCTCAAATCGTTCGCCGAGCGAGCGGGGCTAAGCTCCGCCTTCACTGGTCCTGCGTCACGATGCGACGTCACATCGTCCACTTCCGGTTGTTTTGAAGCCCGCCCCCGCCCGCGCGAAACCTCTCCGCTAGCCGCTTGGCTGTCGACCCCAAGCGAGAGCTATCGAAGCAGCGTGCGTTGCGAGCATTCTGTCGTAGCGCCGAACGTGTCTGGTATTCCGTTAGCCACAGGCAAGCTGGTCATATCGGCAAATGACTGGAGGCATAAACTCAAGCTGATGAAGGAACTTTGGCGCAGACGTACGTGAGCGGCCTGATCGGTCTGCACGGTCCAGACACTTGTTGGCGCAGCTCTTAACCAGCCAAACAAAGCGCTAATGTTGCTCTAACCAAGTGTAAAACATTTTAAACATTTATAAAAACAACGCGTTGATGATTACACTCCTGCGAAAGATACGCACCAGCAGCAAAAAAGAATACGCTTCGTTGCTGCTACTGTGTATGGTTGAGCTCTATGCCACCAAGTGGCTGCACCATGCAGACCATTCACCTTTGCCCTTCTGCTCATCTCGGCTCATCCCGTTACGACACAGTCAAGCGGCCAGACCCTGTCCCCTTGCGCTTACGTTTGCCCCAATACGGGACTCGCGAAACGCTAGTGCGTTAGTAATCTTCCGGTGTAAAGTGACGGCCACAAACGTGCAAATCCTGGCGCCGATCGTATAGCGGCAGTCCGATGCGCAGCAGCCACTTCGCTCGTACGCTGCCCTGCAGAGGGACACGATGTCGCAGCTTGACATATTGCCAGTCGCTACGTTTGCAGTCCACAAGGCAACAAAGTCGAATCATAGTGCTCGCGAAAAGACTGAGACCAACTCTGACCGCGGAGCTCTCGTCAAAATGGAGTACGTTGTAACATGCACAAGCAGACGACACTTGCTGTGTGCCGGAAGTGCTGAAGTGTACTGAAAAATTGTTCTTGTGCATTCTCTTTCTGCTACTTTCTCTTTATAAAAACAAATTAACTAACATTCCAACTATTACGAAGATCATTTGTTTACCATAAAGTTGGAAAAATTATCGATCACGCGCCCTGGTCAGCCAATCGGATAGCTCGCCCCACTGACGTCATATGGGTGATTTCGGTCATATGGGTAGGGGCGGCTTAAAATTCCGCCGAACAGTGCGCTGCGATCGGCAGCGATGTGCATTTTTAAAACCTTATAATAAATTACACGCTTTGCGCAGAGCACTTAGATGTGTCAATTAATGATCAGAAGGACCTACTCTAACGACTCAGTACGTTTGTAGAAAACCGTCAAAAGCGTTTCAGGATCCCTTTAAGTATGTCAAGAACGTTGGCATTCCGCTCAAGAACGCAACACTTTCTCACAATACAACGTTTCTATTTCCATATATACTTGATGAGTATTTTTATATAAGTACATACAGGGTTGTTATTGCTGTTGCAAAAACAAAAAAATAATTATTATTTGGCGTTAAATCGGAAACAGAATCGCACAAGTATGCATACCCTGGTGTGTCCTGGTGACAAACCACAGTAAACCATGCTTCCATCTCAAAGGCATACAAAGTTTATGTAGCGTGTTGTACATTATATAACATACTGAAGAAATAAAATTAGATTTTACGGAATAATTTTTGAGTATAGCTTTGTTTACTGCGCCGCAAGCAAACGCCGCTAGTCTAAAGATCGAAGTCAATTCGAAGCCTGTACTTTCTATAATTCCCATGTAGGTTGAGGAAACTATTAATTTTGTAGGAAACTCTATGGAGGCAACGCTCATGAGAACTCCCGTAGACACTACTGTCACATTTCCCTCTAGGGTATTTATTTAGAAACTCTATGGGGTAAGGACATAGAGTTTCTCACTACATTACCTAGAGGGAAATCTGGCGCTGCTGCGCTGTGGTATGCGTGGGAATGCCGGTATATTGTGGATTCGGATTGGCATCGTTCTCGTAGAGACAGGACACCTTGAAGACGCGCTTGGCAAGTACCGTTCCGTCTGTCACAATGATTCATTTTCTACTAGAACAGCACGTGAAAAGCTGTTTTAGCTTTATTATTACGCGAAAACATGTTTTGTTTAACTATGAGAACTTGTTATTGTGTGTACGACTACATGTTACGTAAAAAGTATCAGCGGGCCGCTAAAGTTGGAGGACAGACGGCAAGGTTCGCGCTCGCTTTGAAACAGTTGGTCGTCTGTTCTTGCTTTTCTTCGCTTGGTCATGCATCGTGGGTGAGTAAACATGTAATATGCGTGAATGGAAACATTTTATGAAGATTTTACTTTGAGAACGCGTTATTTGCGTAGCCATATCCACGTTTTAGACGAAGCCTCTTACAACACCAGCCAACACGAGCCTCGCAGACACATATACCGTCATTCCCATGACGGCACGGTGCCCCCTTAAGAAACTCCCATAGACGGTGGCGCCAGATTACCCTCTAGGTGCTATAGTGAGAAACTCTATGGGTAAGGACAACCGCGTCGTCTGCTAGCGCGGCCGCCATTTTCTTGCATACGCTGGTCGCAGTGCGCGCGTTGGCTGCGTGACGCGCCTTGATAGTGCTGGCCCTGCTAGCAGTGGGGGCTTGAATGAGCCTTTACATTTCATAATTATTCATTTTCTAGGGTGGATGAAAAGCAGGAGTAAAGATTCGGTGACGCATTCGGTATATCGAGACGATTAGCGAAGGTATATCGGATATCTTATTTTTTACTAGGTGAGCACGGCGGGCAACTTCTCATCGTCGTGAACTTGCTGTCGTTGCGCTTACATATGGACATAGCGGTAAGCAGGCGAAGTACGCGAAGGAAGTGAACTTCTTTAGAACGACAGAAAGCTGAGCTAGTTGGTAAGGATTCATTGTGCAAGTGAACTGATGGATATTCAAGTACGGATGAACGGCACGTTGACGTCCACTAGCAATATTCTTCGCGGTGGTAACATAGGATTACCTGACTGCAAACTGTCATGCGTACACCATGCAATCAAAACATAAAGGCTTACGCGCAAGGAAAAACAATGATTTAATACCTTGATGCACAAATACATCATGTTTAATATGATTACGAACATACTTGACTGCAGTTATAATGCTGCTTATGATTATTACGCTCAACTTTTTCTCATGCTTATGTGCATGTATACGAAAAGTTCATACTTAATACAGCGTCTTTAAGTTAGACTAACACCAGCACAACTTTTGGTTGCGTGACCTCCGGCATGTGTGGCTGGGTACTGACGTAAATGGATGCGTAGCCGCTGCCTTGTGTAGGTGGCTATGAGCATTTTACTTATTGCTTCCCTGTGGTCTGCGCATGTGTTCACGCATGGCCGGTCTACCTTCGCAAGGTATTCCGTAAGCGATTCCAGCGGGGACATCATCGTGTGTATATTGTTTGTACACCACGCGATAACACCCGTGAAGTGCTCCTCGTAGTTCATTAGAGTGCGGATCACTTCACTGCTCGGATAGATCAAGTTCCGTCCATCACTTACATACTCTTTGAGAAATGTCAAACAGGCAAATTCATTGCTTGCTACTCCAAGGAGGGCATCCTTGCATTGGGAACAGGATACGTGCTTTACGACGCTTTTCAGGATGAAGCCACCAAGGCAGAATAAAATACAACATTCCGTTGACGTTAGCTCCTCAATGAACAAAATCTCAGAGTCGTCTATTTCATCGAAAAAAATTTTCTGGGCACTGCTTCTTTGCTTGAAAAAGGAGGTCGACAAGGTACTCTCGATCGCCAGGCTCATAGTTTATTGTTCGCGGTGTGTGGAGATCTGGCTCATGCTCACAAGCCTCAGAGCACATTTTAAGTCATATGCCGTTGGCACAGGCTTCATTAGGCGTACTACAGAACAAATATGTTTGAGGCGGTCTTGAAGTAGCCTGCTCGTTAGGAAAAAATTCGTAGCGTTCATTGCCCAGGAAAACTGTTTGGAGGAGAAGGATGACTGTCGTGGAAATAAGGAGCCCAGCTTGGGATGCTTTCTATTGAGATGTGGCGCCCATATTCATCCCCTGAATTGTTTCTGCCGCAAGGCGTAAGGTTTTCGGAGCAGCATAATATTTGTCCATATTTAGGTGGCTTAAAGCTGAAGGGGGATGGCGTGACGACATCAAAGCATACCATTTTGACACCAGATCCACGACATATGCTGTCGTTTCGGCAGATGGGTCAAGCAGCCCTTCGTTTACCAAAAATCAGATGGCCGGTGCAGCTTCTCTGAAGAATTGGAGAGCTACGCTAACCTTCATTTTTGTGAAGTGGACGCAGCTCACATGAACCTCCGATAGGGCAGGGGCTACGTTAAGTTACCTCTATGCGTCGTAGTCCACCACTGCCTGGACGTGCTCCAGTTTCACGTTCGGTGACGGCAGGTTGTTGTCTAGCACGGTGGCATCGCTCAGTATAAATACTTCGGAGCTTAAAAGTTGTCCTCGTAAGGTCTTCAACACATGTGCTGCATCGGCAGGGAAAAAAAAGCTCTTTGCCGTCCAAACAAGGGTGTGGTATCGAGAACACTGCGGTGGAATTTCTGTGGATCTAAAACCCGAATTCCCACCACATTGCTCGATTTGCTG
Source organism: Dermacentor albipictus (assembly GCF_038994185.2). Classification (NCBI taxonomy): domain Eukaryota; kingdom Metazoa; phylum Arthropoda; class Arachnida; order Ixodida; family Ixodidae; genus Dermacentor; species Dermacentor albipictus. Next base: position 175,122,599 of record NC_091823.1, read on the forward strand.
ATCCCATGTCACATGTGACTGCACGGACTCTTAGATAAATCTGGCTATAGCGCCGGGTGATGTGGATCACATAGTCTTTGAGCAGGGCACCTTCCACGTGTCGGCCAGTGAATTCATATCCGATGACCTGCTTCCACCTCAGATTAATTCCGCCCAACATGAACACCAACGGCGTGATTGACTTTGAAGGAAGTGTTGTACTTCCAAGGGGAATGTCTTCAGTACTATCTAATTCAAACGCTGTGGCTATTTCTATCTCGTCTAGAAACAGCACGCAGTCTTTCTCCACGTTTTCTATAGTCTCAGCCTTGTACTTCATGTCATCAAAAACTTCCTTGAAGAATTAATGGAAGGAACCTCAGTCCCTGGATCCTCTGCGCCAGCGTCCTGCTTGACGGAAGAGGGTAACCCAACTTCCTCAGTGTCTCATAACCGGTCGTTCCGCAAGCGAACTTAATTTGCAAACCTTGTTTAACTGTCTCCGCAGACCATGTGTGACCCTGGGTGCTATTTTTAGAAAGAGCGGAAATCTTATCTGAATGCAAGAACCATGTATATTTTCCGAAATTATCCGCCTTACTTTCAAGCTTTTGCACTTGCTTTTTGAAGTTTTGGATTGCGTTCTTAGCAATTGTGTGATGCTCTTGAAGAGTGGCATATTTTCTTTCCATGTCTGCCAACTGCTTTTTCAACTCAGCACCATTCTTTTGCATCTCACTATCTGTGGGAGTTACATCTGTCGAGCTTGGAATTCCACCTGGGCTGTTGACTTGGAAGTTGCTCGATGACGCCTCTTGCGATACCGTGTGATTTGACTCGGGGAGCATTTCCCCTGAATCTGATGCGGCGTGAGGTACTTCAGCGGAGTTGCTTACCTCTTCATTGGTGGATGTGGGCACAGGCTACATTCTGTCTTTAGGTGGCTTTCGCTTCCCGGGAGCAACTGGAAGCAGAAAGATGCACAAACCGATTATTAAATTAAGCACTAAATTGAGGGAAAACGCGGGAATCAAGGAATATGGAAAATCAAGACGATGCGGAAACGAGGCATGGCCAGCGTTTCGGCAATATTTTATTGAGTTTATTTAGTTTTCCATAAAGAAAACCTAAGAGCAGGGGGACAAATAGGTACACATAAGTACCTGACTAGGTCGCCGTTCCCTGTATTAATTACAATGTCGCGTTGGTTAATTACACATTAATTAACCAAATCGACTGATTCCCTTTCTCAACAGGAAATGTGTTAACGGGGTGTGTTGAGATTAAGGTTATAAAGGGAAAATCAGACATCCACCCGTTCGTAGCAATTGCTACAAAGGAAGCCCATACGGGTTCCTCGAATGAAAAGCCTCAGAGATGAAGAAAAATTCGTCCTGGTCCGGGACTCGAACCCGGGACCACCGCCTTTCCGGGGCAGCCGCTCTACCATCTTAGCTAACCAGGCGGCTAGCAGATGGCAGGGGGAAGTCGAATTAGTCGGCAACACAAGAAGCAAAGGCAAGTGTTTGACGTCGTAGTTCTGCGGAAGCCCGCAAGGTGGAGAGAAGTAATTATAAAGGGAAAATCAGACATCCACCCGACGTCTGATTTTCCCTTCATAATTACTTCTCTCCACCTTGCGGGCTTCCGCAGAACTACTACGTGAGATTGAGGTTGTTGCGTGAACCGATCGACTGTGCAATTGATTAGGTAGAAATGCTTCTAGATAAGAGCGACAGAAGCAGCATTGATAGACACACGCGCACATGCGTACGTACATACATACATACATACATACATACATACATACATACATACATACATACATACATACATACATACATACATACATACATACATACATACATACATACATACATACATACATACATACATACATACATACATACATACATAACCTGTTAAAATCAAAATAAGTGACGCATGTCGGGCCAGCGGTTCAAATACTGCAGAAATGTTTCCGAGTGACCACCACTCTTTCAGGAACGAATGTATGCACTTTTAAAGAATGAGGCGGTGAATCAAATGGGAAATATCTACCTCTGAATGGGAAAGCCGTTGGTACAGCATTTGGCTTCAGCTTCTTCCACCCGTCTGCCCGGTTTTGTCCAAAACAGGATTCTTCAAAGTAAACCTGCACGATAAAAATTGTGTTAATATAGGTGCCTTAATCACCCGAGAAATAAGATTAAATGACGAACTGACGCCGGCACGCACATGGGCTCACATACGCACACATGTGCAAAATAGCGGAGTAATTCACATATTTTTTTCACCTCCATGCAGTACTTCCGCGACATATGATGAGCTGGAATAAATGTCTTGAATAGCATAATTTTCGTGCACAAGAAAAAGTATAAAATACCTTAATTTGAAGCAACGCGGAGCAAGCACGAGCATAACGGGTGGCATGCTGTTTTGCGCTCCGGGATTCGCCCTCCACCCTGTCAAAAGTGGATAGCGAGGGCTTTTGGTGAAGTAAGCGTGATGGGCTCCAGATCACGCTTCGTGGCTGAGAGAGACCGTTTATCTTTTTATAAGGCTGTGCCTTATTTCGTGATGCCAAGTGAAATATATAGAGCAGCAAATGCGCCTGAGGTGGGTTTCATGTCGGCCCCTAGTTCTAATAGGCTACGTCCGTTTGCAGCGATCAAATATCAGAAGGCCGCAAAAGCATGATGACGCCTCCAACATGAACACATAAAATCGTACGTCTGGTTTTTAGAAACAGTTGCACATACAAGCTGTACACAAGCCCAAAAATGGATTTGGCGCTGCTGGGAAATCGGGTAGTGGTGTTTTCACTTCGTCAACACTGCATATACATGTGGTATAAACTTTTTTAAAACAGGGTTGAAGTACCTCAGACAGGCTGGCCAACGTTTCGATAGGTGGACCTATCTTCGTCAAAGGCGGCCTCGTCATCCTCGGCGTGTTAAACTAACACGCCGAGGATGACGAGGCCGCCTTTGACGAAGATAGGTCCACCTATCGAAACGTTGGCCAGCCTGTCTGAGGTACTTCAACCCTGTTTTAAAAAAGTTTATACCACAGTGTGCCATTCCATCTGCCAGCCCCTTTCTTGCATATACATGAGTAATTCGTCGGCTGCCACTTGTGCCGCTTGATTTTCACAGTCCACAGAAGTCGTCTCTTTTGGTCCCTATAGGAAACAAAAACATTCTCCAGCCATTTTTAGCGCTGTTAGTGCACTGGGGAACGCAGCACCCAGGCATTCTAAAGAGACTGCGTGAAGAATGCCGCTTTCCGTGTAGCGAAGGAGTCGGTGGGACGGCGGGAACGGAATGCAAGAGAATGGTGGCGGCGCCTCCCGAGAACCGCTCTTGGCGGCGACGACCCGTTCCAAGAGTGGCGCCACCCTCCGCGGACGCGCCTCGAGGCACGCTAGGGCGCCGTGAGTCTGTCAGTCTTGTAGGCTGCGGCGCTGCGCAAGGTAGCTCTCGTGGTCTATGTAGTGCAGCTCTGTTAAGCTTTTGCTGCTTGGCAAAGAGCACCACAGGAGGAAATGTGTCCCCTGTACTTTTGGAATCGCTGCTGTCGGAGCAGCAGCTGTGCCCAGAAAACGAAGAAGCAGCCCTGGACGACAATGCACTACCTGCCGAAGCGACAGAAGTTGCCTGGGACCATGTGGACTATGTGGGGAAACACAGTGATGAACGCCTGGTTTGTTACATTGCGGGCTACGCAGCCAGGTAGCGCATCATTTTAACTGATTCCAAGGCATGTGGGATGTCTGCCTTGTGATAAGAGAAAGTACCGCACCAATTGCCAGCAGTAGCTTGCAAACAGTGGGACAGGGGGGGGGGGGGGGAGTCGGAGGGAGGTCTTCTGTACCCATCAGTCTGTCTGTACAACCCATTTGGCACTACACGACTGCATGCAAAAGTAGTCAAGGATTTCTTGCTTCTAGCAGCCAATGTGCCACTGATTGGCTGCACGGAGCATCCCACTGCTCTAACAGGATCGGTGGCTAAGTTTTAATGCATCACGTGTTCGCTTTTCACTCAAAGGGCTGAGCCAGTGTGCTCCTCACAAAACGGTCAAGAGGGTTAAGCCGCGTGCTTTGTCAAAAAATGTCATGCTCTGCAGTGACTGTGCAGTTAGGGCTGGATTAGGAATAATGAGGGCCCTGGGCTAATGTGCATGCAGGCGCATTTCATTTTAATTCCACCAAATTAAAAAGAACGAAGTGCGATCAACTGGATTATTATTATTGCTATTGTTATAAGGAAAACAACAAAACTTGCTTGAAACGCGTGCTGTTGTAAACACCAACACATATGTTCACTTTGTGATTAATCTGCATTCTGTTTTCAGCAAAAGCTAAGCTTTAAGGAACAGTTTAGTGCACTCAAGACGAACAAGAACGTAGAAAAGACAACACAGCTCAGATTTCGATCCTTCTGAAGCTAGGCTTTGTTTGCATCCCTAAGTTTAATCCCTCGAGGAGACGCATGGTTGTATCCAAAACATTCTGTATTGAAATTCAAGTATCAGACTGCAGTAATCGTTATACACGTTACTCTATAAATATGCAATAGATGCATACAATACTTAAGGCAATACAAACACCATTAAAATGCACTAGAATAGAGATGAAAATTACCGACTGTAATTACAAAACATTATTTGAAAATATTTTCTTTAAGGGTAAGAGTACGACACCAAATAAACGTGGCACTATCAAAAACAACAAAAATATAGTTCTTTATAAGCACGCTAAATATCACAAGAAGAACAAACAAGAGACGAACAACGAAGATTGGCATATCTTGAATTACACTGCTCAGCGTTTCATGGCAACGTGGAGGCTGGGAGGCGACACAACGAACTTATTGGAACTATTCATGTATAACGCAAACAGTCCTCCTTTAAAATGGCATCTCTCATGCCTTCGCTTTAGCGAAATCAGATATAGTCTGTTGGAAGGATATATTGCAGAGGAGGTCACTTTCAATGGACATGATAGCAAGCGAGTTCATCTTGTCGTCAAGGAGGCTCGAACGAAGGCGATTTTTTATCAACGACAACTTGGAAAACGATCGTTCGGTCTCACAGTTTGCCACGGGTATGCTTAAGTACATTCGCAAAGCAATAGAAAGGTTCGGAAACACATCAATAAGCTTTTTTTCGTGCAGCAACTTCATTATTCCCAGGGGAGTCGTGTCCTGGTACAGAGACTTGGGCAGAAAGTTCGAAAACTGAACGATTTCAGCGGAAAATGCTGGTTCCAAATTATTTTTGTAGGTTTTCGCCAACATCTCAGCCTGCTGTGCCAGAGAGGCCTCGCTCCCAACTTCTGTCAGCAATTTTAGGAATCTGAACCTTTCGCAGAGTTCAGTTATAGGCAGCCTTTCGCACTCGCAAAGCATAGCCTAGACTGTCAAGTACAACATTGCAGGTATATACGATAAACTTTTCTCTACCTTGTAGCGCACTATTGGCCTCGAGCTCCACCACTGGAAAAGCTGGCGCCACCGTCGGCGTGACATGCTAGGAGGGATCACGTGGACATAGTGTTAGATATGGAGCTGTTTCCTGCGATTACTTCGAGTTCCCCAAACCACTTCGAAACGCAGCACAGCTAATTGAGGAATGCAGAAGCAGGAAAGCACATTCCAGAGGAGCGCCCAGGCAAACAAGTTGAAGGCCACAAGACAGGTGCAAACCAAGACGGCGGTAATGCGCCGTGACAGCCAGACGTGCCGGGAAGGCCCAAGCGTACCTCTTCATCGCCTTTGAAGAAGACAATTGCTACCGCTGAGGGGCCGCAGCACCGGGATCAAGTGATCAAGAGAGGAGGATCAAGCGCCGACCCTCTTCGCCGGGTACGACACCATCGCACGGGCGCCTACCATTGGCTGCAAATGGCGTCATCTGAGCGGACTCTCCTATTGGTCAAATATGACGTGACTTACAGTGCTCGAAGGGTTTATAAGAAGCCTTCCAGAGAGACCAGGACAGTCCCTGATTCCCTGATTCACCTCTCTCGAACTTCTTGCCGCGGGCCGCAGCGTCCGAGTTGCTGCCGGCCCGTAATGACTGTACGACTGGTACATGACTCTCACCTCCCTGTACATAATGTAGAATAAATCCTCCCAAGTTTGGGTTTTCATCCCGAAGTCCGTCCTTCAACCCCTACAATAGCGGCCGCGTCGGCTGCTTCGGGAGCGCCGAAGCGAGCTGAAAACGAGTTTAAATTCCCTCGTACGCTGCGGTCCTCATTTAGTGGCGAAATTTTCCCGCTTCGAGTGTCTCCTTTACAATGTTTGAAAACACTACAATAGGTAGTGGCTGCCCTTGAAGGCGCGCAACATGGTACACTCTAAGAAAAATCCCGGGGAAAACGGGAGTAACTGCGCCGTTATAGTCCTAAAAAGGGCGCTTTCGTCCCTCAAAGGACTAACTGCACGAATGTGCGTGCCGTGTGCAAATTTCGCAGAGTAAGTGTTTAGTCCCTGCTCGGAAAGAGAGCAATGGTAGGACGAACGGCAACAGTTACTCCCCATGCACTTCGCTGTTTTCGTCCATGTCATGGAGCGAGGCGGCGAAAACGGTATTGTCTATGAATCGTGAATGGTTCGAAGTTCGTGCATTGTCTATTGAACTACATGCAAAGCAGCACCTTGCCTCTTGGTGAGAAAATTACGTGAAACTTAAAACTGGAATGTGAAGAGGCATGCCCTTCGTGCGCACCCCATAAGTGAGCGATACACATTAAACGCGCAAGTCATTGATAGACGGCTAGATTTTCTTGGTCAATAGTACCTAAGTTCCTTCCGTTCCAAGGAGGTTGCGAACTGAAGTGATGTGTATATAGCTCAAACGGCACACGCTAAGCGACAGAGAAATTGCCCTTCTCTGTTGTCTTCGGTGCCCCGTTTGAGTTCGCTACACGTAGACATGGCGTAGTGCCTCAGTTTAAATCACCCTAAGAATACTCGGGCTGATTTCTTTTCGCAGTCGCTTATGGTTGCAAGTGCACTCAACGTTACACTCACTGCATAGCTTGCACAAAGTACAAAGTAACTTTTATATTGCCGCACCTGTGTTCCCATGCTTAACTATGTCTAAATATCCCGTCTTGTCAACCAAGATTCAGCCTGGAGTACGTGTTCACAGCGAGTCGAAAAGCAATTTCTGCGGCACTGGTTGACTCTATTTTCCCAGATCCTTTGTATCGTGCACCTTATTTAAATCGACCTTATCAGGATGTACTTAAACGCGTCCGAAAAATGTGTGTGCCTCCTGGAGTAAAAACATTTTTCTTTAAATTACATTCGGAAACACTCCCTGTTAAAACTTGGTTGAATTCGAGGGGTTGCTTTGTGCCGTGGTCAACAAACTGTCGGCTCTGTCCACGTGCCGAAACCATAGATCACTGTTTCATAGACTGTAGGGACGCTGTATTTTTTTGGGACATTCTCCAACGGACACTTAGAAAGGACATTGACATGACTCCATACTCAATTAGGTTTCTCCCGTTTAAGGTTACAGGTGGTCCTCCCTATGACATGTTCATTGTACTTGGCCTGTGGAGAAGTAGACTCTGTGATCGCCATGCCGAAAGCCCGCGAACTACAAAATCCTTTTTTCGTGAAAGTGCTGCGTATGTAAGAAGTGTGTACGCTGTGCAGGAACCTCCGCCAGACTGGATGCACTTGTTGGATGCATGTGTGTGTTTGCCTGAGTTTTAAGTGTGTAGTTGTGTCCACTTTGTAATACACCTTCAGTTTTCTTTTCCATGTAATAAAGAAAAAAAAAACAAGCGGCGTGGTGAAGTGGTTAGAGTACCTGACTTGAGAGCGAGAGGACGTGAGTTCGAGTCCTGCTCTCGGGCACGTTTTTTTTTTCAGCTCATTAACTTTTTTATTAGGGTATAAATGCCTAATTTAATTAATTCCACCTCTGCGGAGCATCGGAACGAATTACCGTTACTCCCTTGAGGACCATCGGGCAGGGGCAACTGTTAGTCCCCGAAGGAGTAAGCGCATGGGGAGTAACAGTTCATCCCATGTCAGTTCGTCCCCGAAAGGACTAATGGTTGTGGCAAATGAGTTAGTCCCCAAAAGGACTAACCTCCCTACCCCTTTTAGTCCTTTTTTTCTTAGAGTGTAGGCTACTGCTCGGTGCCGCAGGGCCGAACGCACGTAACGGAGGCCGGTGTCAGCCTTATTCACACGTAGCCGCAGGACAAGAAGCTGCGTGAAGCTTGGCTCGCGAAACATAAAACCGGCAAATAGTCATCGGCTACAACTCGGGTATGCAGCAAGCACAGACGCGAGGAAGATTTCTGCTACGGCGCCCGGTCTGCGATGTTCCGAAAACGCGCACTGAGACGCTCGCCCGAATCCGCTGCCCGACTAATGTCATGACGGTTTGGTCTATGAACTTGTCGATGCTATAGATACTGGCAAGTTGAGTGGGGTGGAAAGGCAACGTTAAAAAGCACATTTAAAAAAAGCATGGCATATGGTCATGTTTGTGTTACGAATTCATGCACTGGATTAAAAAAAAAGGAGCAGCGGGAAATGGCACGCTGAGAACACCGATAAAGAAACAGTGCGACGCTACTCGATAAATACGATTGAAAGATCAAAGAATTTAGAAGAAAAAAAAAGATTCAATCGTCGCGACGGCACATCACAGTCCCCGTAGGCGTCGAAGTCTCTACCGTGAAGTTATTTTCGAACAGCTCTGATAGCACCCACGCAACAATGGTTGCTTGCATACCGTAAAATGCTCATATTCTGCGGCTTAAAGCTCAAGATACGGTACGAAAACGCGCGCGCGGAGAAAGCGAAACAGTGCGCGGACAAGCATGCAGACGCGCAGTCGGTCGCTGCGAATCTACGCGATCGCTGCATTGAGGCTTCGTTCTATTACGCTCCATTTAGTTATACAAACACTATAAGAACATATTGCACACTATAGCTTGCTCTCAGCGTTTACCTACCTTTCACGCAAGAAGCCGGTTCGGGAGACTACATCGCGGCGACCGCGCGCAGTGACGTTCACTGTACGTATTCGGTAAAGAGATAGCGTCTGTAAACGATTGTGTGCTTTCAGTTTGCCCTAGAATATTATTTAGACAGTAAAAAACTTCTGTCGTTCCGAAAGTACTTACAGAAATGTCCGGGAGAGCTCGCGCGTGGTGTTTTCAGTGAGCGCTGACAGCAAAAATTGGAGGACGCTTAAGCTTCGCCTTCAAGAGTGGAACGCGACAGCGTTCCCGTCGACCCGCCAAGGGATGTAAGACAATGCGCTACGGCGAAGCGACTACGCGCCCCGCATCGGACGCGGTGAGCGACGAGCAACGCCGCGTTCGGCGCGGCAACGAAATGCGCGTCTGAGCAAGCGACGCACACCTGACCCTTAGAAACAGCTCGTTTCTATGGCAACACCGCATTCACTAGACGCGCTTTTGTACCGCTTTGAAGCATCGAACTCGTGGCTGAGTGGTAGCGCCTCCGTCTCACACTCCGGAGACCCTGGTTCGATTCCCACCCAGCCCATCTTGCAAGTTGTTTTTTATTCATGAAGTGCCTACTGGGATTTATCGCTCACGGCCAACGCCGCCGACGCCGACGACACCGGCTTTTCTGCGACACGAGCTCCTTAACGCTGTCGCGTTAAAACCTATGAGGAGCGCGCCGCGTGATCCCTCATACTACGCCAGCGAGGCGCTTCCGCTAGATGGCGACTCCGTAACTCCTCGCCGCCAATAGCTTTTTCCGTCCAGGTGCTTACTCAAAACGATGCGTTTGCGCTCATCCGGGTAACATTGATTGGTACTTAGCGTGCGTGCTCTCTCTTCGAAGGTATCAAAGAGAGGTCGCAAAGAATTAACGAAGCCTTCTAGAGAGCTCAGCAGGTCTACAGCAGTTGAAATGTCTAGGCCTGGTTTCTGAAGTGCTACGGTCGTTTTGCCAAAGCGCTCCAAGATTTCACTCCAGAAAATCACCATTTACGCAGACTCTAGTTTTGTCATTTTCTTGAAGAGAGAGTGCGCTTCGTTCCTAGTGTCACCATTTTCTTCCTCGTTCTTTGATATAGCTTCAAGGCAACACAAGACCGCATTGAAATTTTTCAGAATGGCCTTACACGATTCAGCGTGTCTTGACCACCTGGTCTCAGAGAGACTTTTCAAAAGAAGCTGCTGGCCAGTTCCGCCCATGCTGTCCAAAAGATACCTCCATCGCTTAGGTGAGGCAGCAAAGAACACATACAGTCTGCGAATCACACTGAAAAATTTGACTGCTTCAAGGTAACTGTCAACGCTACACGCGCAAACTAAGTTCAGTGAATGACCAGCACACGGTACGTAGACTGCCAATTCGTCCAAGTGTTTGATTTGAGCTTGCAGTCCTTTGTATTTTCCTGACATATTACTCGCATTATCATAAGCTTGGCCCCTACAATCATCAATTGAGATGCCATTGGTCGTCAAGAGGGACATCACGGTATCGAAAAGATAAAAGTCGGTATGCGATTCAATTGGAACAAATCCAAGAAAGTGTTCGTACACTTTACCATTTAAATTGTGTCGTAAAACAACTGACAACTGGTCGACATGAGTAAGGTCTGGAGTCCAATCAACAATTAAAGAGAAAAATTTTGCGCGTTTCGCTTCGTCAACGAGATGTTCTTTGACAGCCTTTGCCATACGCTCGATAAATTTATCACAAATGGTTTTTGACAGATACGATGGGTGACCTTTTCCTTTGTTCCCGTAGCGTTTGATGTGCTCCTCTAGAAAGGCATCAAACTTGGCAACGGCCTCAAGCACTCCCATATAATTGCCATTTCTCGGTGAACCAAAAATCTCCTCACTGTCCCTAAACGCTATGTTGCGCTCAGCTAGAAGCTTAACTACAACGACTACGCGCTTCAACACGTCTGTCCAGTAAGCGGTCTCAGTGGCAAGATGCTTGTCAGTTGTGCTGCTCGAGTTAGAGCGGACGAACCATGTTACCACGTAGTTCCGGTGCTCGACGCTATTTTCTTGTGCGCAAACCTTTTCTTCTGCTCTTTTGCAATCAGAAAAGCTGCGCGTGGTGAAAGCACTGGGGTTGCTTGAAATCGAAAGTAGTTTACACATGGAACAGTAAACGGAACCTGTGGACTCCGAGTACATTAACCAGTGTCGAACGCCTTCCCATTTACAGCCTTTCGCACGAAAAGATGAGGTGACATATAGTGTTTCTTAGTTTTGTATTGCCATTCGGAAGACGGAAAATTTTCCACCCGATTTTGAAAATACAATGGCCCTTTCTCAAGGCATGCACTCCGAAAGCTGTCAGTAATAACGTCCGGCCATTTAGCAGGGTGACTTCGGAGAATCTCGCAACGTACCTCTTGCTGCGGGGGTGTCTGTACTTCTCTGTGGGTGGGAACATGATTATTTGAAGCCAAACTAACAGGAAACAAGTGAGTCGGTTCTTGGAGTGTTGTTTCCTGGCGCTCGTTAGTAGAAGGAGGCTCATCAGGGAGGTTTGTCACCTGTTAATCAGCAGTAGTAGAAATTGGGCGTGGTGGACCGGACACCTGGAGCTCCGTGGCAGGGGCCCGGCCGAGTACCATAGACGTTGCTGACTCAGGAACAGGACAAGGCTCGGTTAGCGTCGGTTGCTCCGAAATATGGACGACCGAGGTTAGCACCATTTTCGCGGGATCCAGACAACCAAGATGAGTCAAACCTTGCTTCTTGCCGGGAAACCGTGGTGATGGAGTTGGCAAGTCCTCCACAGAAGCACAGTCGGTACTATTGGGAGTTTGACAGGGACTCTGGGTAGAGCGTTCATACTGCTCCGCGGAAGCTGCATTCAGCAGGTACTTTGTCATCTTTGGTAGCTTCTTTTCACGTTCTTCTCTTTCTGACTTCGCCTTTCGTTTAGACGCACCACTTGATGCTTCCGACCGAGCATTTTCTAATGAATGGATGCTGATTGTTCACCGGGTACTTCGTCAGTCCGACGCGACCGCAGGTGTCCAACGGTGGCCGTCCCTATGACTGGCGCCAACGCTGCCTGGATGGTCCGTGGCGGGCCGAGAGTGGTGTGTCCCACGGGAGCTCCTCAGCGGGCGGTCTTATGCAAGCTTAACAGGCTGCTCGGGACTGAATTACAGCCTGCGATCAACTTCCTTTTATAGACGCGCGCCGCATCTGTCTGTTACTAGCGCCAACGCAAGCGTTCACATACGCATAGAGTTCCTTGTACAAATTCCCTCCTTCTCCCGTTCTTGTCTCGTCTTCCTATTGGCTAGGAGCAATCGTCTGTTCTGAAAGGTTCTCGCTTTTTCTTTAGCCCCGTCGACGCCGAGCGCGAGAACGAAGGGGAGAGGGCGACTCCTAGCGCGGGCGAAGTCACGCACCCTCCGTCGCCTCTGAAGCCTGTTTCACATGCAAGCGAAAATGCTCGCGAATCCTGCCGCCGCGCCGCAGAAATCTGTTTCGAGCGGCGGCGGCGGCACTAGCGGAGGGAGCGGCGAGGTTCGTACAAGTTGGAATTTCATCGCGGCAGCATCGCTTCCAAACGGCCCGTCTCGCCACGTGACCAGTGGAGGACTAGTGCGGGAAAGCCTGCGCATAGGGCGATGTTTATTTACTTGCTACTATCAGCTGTGGAGATTCCCACTCTGAATGCCAGGGCGACATCTTGAATTTGCATCCCCGATGCCATGTACAGGGAACGAAGCAAAGAAGTAAAGCTGGCGTACTCAGATAAGCGATTTATCAATAAAAGGCGGCGAACTACCTAGTACCTCAGTCATTGCAAGTCTTGCGCGTGACGGTATAGGTTCCCGCACAATGAAGGGCATCGTGAGCGACCCTTCAACCAGGTGATGGAGCGCCTCAAACTTTTCTGCAAACATCTTATATTAGTCCTGAATACACTCGGTGTCGGTGTGCAGGAGCAGTGGCATCTGCACAAAAAATATGGCACAGTAGAGGACTATTTCTGTGAAAACAACCCACCGCAGTGTGCAACTCGGATTCCTCCTTCCATTCTCCCAGATAGGTTTCACCCACCAGCGCCGTGGAACCCGGAGTTAGAGCAAAGCCTTTTTTTTTTAAGGCGAGCAGAAGATCTGTGTAGAATCCTCATGTGGAGCACATAAATCCATCTCTGTTGACACCATGGTTAACACGCTGGCCATAGATACGCTGGCGTCTGTTATGGCAGCGTACCGAGCCGCTCGCGAGTTTGTGCGCCGCATATGCGCATCTTTTTACAAAGATAACGCAAAATATAAAAAATAAGCATGATTTAAATACTTAAAGCGCAGGATATGTATTTATAAAATAAAAATTTGAGAATCGGGGACAAAGCAACGCTTATATTGGTAGTCGCAAACTACCGAAACTGGCTGAAAGTCCAATGTTTTTTGCCAGCAACATTGGTATTCGCAGCGGCGGAAAACGCGCGGCGGCAATGCATGTGAAACGAAACCTCGCGAAAAGCTTCGCACCGCCGCGCCGCTGTTCGCTCCATTCGCTCAATCGCTCGCATGTGAAACAGGCTTGAGTCCTCTTTTTCTACTTCGTTGTGGAAAGTTCGGCGGCCAGTCTGACCAACTCTTTCCGTCAAGCGCACGCGAGGGTGCGCAGCCACTAGGCAGGAATGGGCCCTGGAAACAGACCTTTGTGTCCAGCTCTCCAACTTCTCCCTTCACTCTTCCACAACCCTATCCCCAACAGTGAACATTCCATGCCTCACGGCACGCGGACAAAAGCACGTATGACGTCTTCTTTCCTTTCCTGCCTAGGATCTGCCCTCAGACTCATCATCATCTGCTATTGGACTCATCCTCCCCCTCCCAGATTACCATCACGGTAAAGAAAAGTCGAATAGGAAGCACTGTTGGGTACTGCAGCACATCCTTTCTATGAGAAGGACATCGGTGGAACTATTTGAGAGGTGGAGGGGGGCATGGTGGTGACAAAGGGGCAAGGGAGATTTAGGCCCTCATCCCACGTACATTACATGTTTTAGGTGTTTCCCCCTTGCCCCTCCTCTCCAGACAGCACTGGACAGACAGACTGACAGGAAACCACGAAAACTCTTCCAAGCAAACACACCTCGCTTCATAAGAGGGCCCCGCAGGGTTGGCGGGGGATTCCTGTTTTTGCAGCTCGACAAGCTCTCCCCGAATGATCAGGCTAAACGCATGCTGTTACATTAGGCGGGGTGGTTTTCTCGCTTCATACATGTCGGTCGAAGTTCCATTGCCCATGGTTCCGTATACTAAGCAGGTTAGAATAAATGGGCCCCCTTCTTCTATTGTCCTAGGTGAGGCCCTGGGCCGCAGCCCCCTTAGCCCCCCCCCCCCTTAATCCAGCGCTAGTGCTATTTGCAATAAACTCGTGTTAGGTCATCAGCGTTTTGTACTTTTTAGAATTTTTTTACCACATTGCTGATATATTGCACTAACTTCCTCCCTTTAAAGTGCTATTAAAATCGCAAATATGTGACTAGTGTGCGGGCGACACGTTCAAAGTCGTTCCAACACGCTCTCCTTCACGGTGATTCCTATGAACCGTACTTTCGGCTTGACATAAGCGCGCCAACCTCGGCAAAAGGCGGATGCAAAAGCCCTCCTCGCTGTATCGGCTTAGCGGTCGGTGCTTGCAGTTTTTACGTGCAACGAGAGCTGTGAAACACTCCATTAAATTGCCTCGGTATCTACAAGCCTGAAAAAAATACTTGTGAGCATCGAAAGCATTGAAGCGGAAAAACTAAAGCGCGACAAATCATTTGTCCGCCCGGAGGTGCACTCTAAAAAAAGTTTGCACCCTTCGGGGTGTATATCTGCCACACAACGATAATCACCATCTGCTTTGAGGCGTTTCCTTTCATTAACGCTGCGAGCCCGGTACTTTCCAGTAACGAGCGGCCTGCGCGTTATCAGCATGACATAGCATTCCCGACAGGAAAGTAGCGGGCGTGGCGTTTTCAAGAAAGGAAACGCATCAAGGCAGATGACGATTATCGTTCCGTGGCAGATATACACCCCGAAGGGTGCAAACTTTTTTTTAGAGTGTATGCTGACGCTGCGAGAAATTACGGTGCCCTAAAGCCCCTTGAACGTCGTAAAGTACTGCCACGCTTTGAAGAATGCCGCCTCCTCCTCGCACGCTCTGGCCGAGGCCGACGCCGCGTCGCTATTGGCCTAATAGCATCACGTGGGTCTTCGCGCCATGCATCAGCGCCATTTTTGCTCGAGAAACGTCTACGGAGTGGCGAGGAGCGCATGTTGGCGTCGTTGCTACGCTCGTGTAGGCGGCGCCACGGTTGAGGAGGGAGGGTGAAAGAGAGGAGAAACGGGATGAGTGAAGGTGGAGGAGGAGAGTGTCGCTACTTAACGTTGTTTAAGGGGCTTTACGGTGCCCTTGCCTGCAGCACCGTCACGAGGCAGGAACGCGTTTCGGGGCCAGCCTCTAGGGTTCGGTCTTCACACCAACCCATTCTAGCAACCCTAGCCCTACCCCCTCCGCGGGCTAGGAGAAAAGTGAGGAAATGTAGTAGGTTCTCCTTATTCTTGCTGTTTTTTATTTCTTTGCTGTAGTCATAGAGTTTCTAAATAAATACCCTAGAGGAAAATGTGGCGCTAGCGTCTACGGGGGTTCTCCTGAGCGCTGCGTACATGGGAATGATGGGAAGTACAGGCTTCGCATTTTATTTTGTTTTATTTTTATTTATCAATATTGTAAGCCTTGAGAGGCTCATACAGGAGTGGACATACAAACAGTACAGGCGCTTTGTTATACAGGGGGTTTGCAGCAAACTCAAACAAAGAAAGCAATGGTTACAATCGACGCGCCATGCCAGCAATAAGTCAATACAAGGAAACAAAAACAACCTATACAATGCGTACGCCATGTAAAGTGTAAGAAGCAGTTAATACAGGAAAAAATGCATTTGGGTGTGCCGTGTAATGTACAAACAGTATCAAGTGTAATGTATATTATAAGGCGTGCGGAAGAACCAAGCACAGAGAAGTACGAAAGAAGGTATGGACACCGGCGTGTGAAAGAAGTTGGGGCATGGCAATACGTCATTGATAACTTTTGAGGAACTCTCAACCAAGACGACCACAATGCGGTCATCAATCCGATAATGACTCGAAGTGCAATTCGAGTGTCGACACGAATGAATGCACAGATTGTGAGCAAACGATGTCACTTGGCAGGGAATTCCACAGATGTATTGTTGAAGGAAAAAATGAGTATTTTAGTGTGCCGCAAAGCGAAAAGGATGGTCTGATACATTTATCATGGTTAGTTCGACTGGAGTGACGTCCGGGGGGCACCAAGTAGTCGGATTTTGTTAAGTTTATCAGGTCATGGTAAAGAAGGTAAAGGAACTTCAAACAGGCCAACCTCCTCCGACCAGCAAGTGTCGGTATGCCTGCCTGTGTGCGAAGAGCAGTTACGCTGTCGTACCTTGAATACTTTGTGTATATGAATCGGAGCGCCCTGCTTTGTATCTTTTCTAATGCCAAGTTTAAATACTTTTGATGCGGGTTCCATACTATGCTGCCGTGTTCTAATATCGGCCTAACCAGAGTTTTATAAGCAGTTAATTTCACCGAGGTGGGGGCTGTTGCTAGCTTTCTTCGTAAAAATCCGAGATGTTTGAACGCGCGTGCGCAAACACTATTGATATGTACGTCCCATTCCAGCGATCTTGTTATTGTGACACCTAGATATTTGACTGAGTCTACTCGTTCCAACGAAGTTTTAGTTTATATGTGAAATTTAAGGGCTCTTTCATACGTATTACAGTCATACACCTGGTTTTCTGTGTGTTAATTTGCATGCCCCATTTTCGCACCAGGCAACAATGTCTCGTAGAGACTTATTAAGTTTTGTCTGTTTATCGGCTGTTTTAACAGTTGTGTATATGACGCACTCGTCCGCAAAAAGCCTTATTGTAACACCTAGTTCCATACATGTATACAAGTCGTTAATATATAAAAGAAAAAGAGTTGGGCCCCAGAACCGATCCCTGTGGCACACCAGAAAGAACATCAAGATAGTCCGATTCAGTATTTTTCGCGCAAACAAACTGGGACCGATTCGAGAGGTAGGCTTCGATCCATGAAATAGTCTTGGGATTAATACCAATTGATTTGAGTTTGAATATTAGTAAGCTGTATGGAACGGGGTCGAATGCCTTCGAAAAATCGACAAAAATTGGGTCAGCTTGCAGTCTTGAATCGATTGTTACAGCAAAGTCGTGTATAACTTCCAAAAGCTTAGTCACAGTTGAAAGCCCTTGCCTGAAGCCGGGTTGTCTGAAGTATAATAGGTTATTTTCTTCCAGATAAGTTACGATAGCTTTATTTATTATATGTTCCATTAGTTTGCAACATGTGCTGGTTAGGGATATTGGCCTGCATGTGTCAAGAAGCTGCTTGTTCCCACCTTTATGAATTGGCACGACCTTTGCGCACAGCCAGTCCGCGGGAAGCACTGCCGTTTCAAGTGATGCACTGAAAATTTTATGCAGGAAGGGGGACAACTGACCCGCGTATCGCTTGAGGAAAGTGCTTGATAAATTATCAGGGCCAGGCGATTTTTTAACGTCTATCTGTAGCAGCAAATTCAAAATGCCGGACTCTGTTATCAGGATTTCAGGCATTGCAGAGTCATACTCTGATAAGGGCATATTAGGGGCGTGGGCAAGGGAGAATACCGACTGAAAATAAGTATTGAATGAGCTAGTGATGGTGCGCGCATCCTCAACCACTATACCGGCAATTTCCAATTTGATTGGAGGACTTTCCACTTTTGACAGATACCGCCAGAATTTCCGAGGCTGATTTGTCATGAACTCAAGTAAAGTATTAGAAAAAAGTTATCTCTCGCGCTTCTTAACCTTTCTTTCAATTCTCGTGAAAGCTGACTAACCATAGTGGGATTATGTTTTCTCTTGCGCATCCCTTGAACCCTTCTTTTGAGGTGTCTGATAGTTCTTGTAATCCACGGCGACCTCCGCTTTATCTTTTTAAGCTTGGTAGGAATAAAATTACTTTCACAGTGCGAAATCCCATTTTTAAATTTTAACCATAGGTCGTTGGCGTCCAACGTACCATCGTCAAAATCATCTTCCATAATTCCTAAAAAATCAATGATGCTTTCATCATTAGCCCTTGTGTAATCCTTAACCAAAATTATGGTGTCAGTACTAGAGGGCCTTGCACGCGTGCCAAGATCGTCAACCGTCAATAAAATCATTTTATGGTCGGATATACCCGTTTCTATGCTAACCTCAGGGGTTAAAGATGTGGACACAAAGACAAGGTCTAGCACTGAGCACACTTGCCCTTGAACGCGTGTTGGTTCATGTACAAGTTGAGCTAGCGAGAAAGTCTGCATGATATCAAAAAGAAGATCACAACTTTTGACTTCTTTATTGCCGATGAACAAGGTATCCCAATCAATGCCCCCTAAGTTAAAGTCTCCAGCTAGAATTAATTTCGTTCTTTGGTTGGTGTGCTTATATAAGAAGTCGTACAGTTCTACAAGGTCCGGAGCGCCTGGTCGCCTGTAAACACCACCTATTAGTAAATTGACATCATTGACCTTTATTGTACACCAGACACTCTCATGATCAGTAATGCCGGTTTCTCGTTGGACAAACAAATGCCGCTTAACAGCAATAGCAACGCCTCCACCACGACCGTCCCGATCTGTGCGCAGAAATGCATAGGAGGGAGGAACCACCTCAGAATCATGTATATCTGAGTTCAACCACGTCTCTGTAATTACGATTACATCTGGGCCATACAACAGCAGCAGTTCCTCAAATTTTTCAAGTTTATTGACAATGCTTCTCGCATTAAAGCACAGTAACGTCAGCCGTGCAGTACTCTGTTTGTCATTCATTGGAGGTGCTAGCGTTCGCTGTCACGTGGGGCTTCGAGAGGTGCAATGGCTCCATTTTTTTTTCTTATCATTATTCCAGACGTACAGGTCTTTATTAATCCTTAATTTGTCAAAATGTAGGCTGACTTTATCGTCGTTATCCCGACTACCTGCCGTGGCTTGCCATAGCTTTTTGCGTATTTCACGAATGTCAGCGGAAAAGTCTTCAGAAATTGAAATTTTCTTTCCTTTCAATTTGAAACAGTTGCGAAGAACTGTCATTTTTTCGGTAAAGTCATAAAAGCGTAGTATGATTGGTTGATCTCGACCAGGCTTTTTTAAGCCAATTCGGTGTACGCGTTCCACAGTTCTGACCTGAACGTCTAGAATATTATGCAGTATATCTTTTGTTACAAACGATTCCAAGGCTGCATGATTTTTCTTATCGTGCTCTTTCACGCCAGATATGACGAGGTTATTGCGGCGGCTCCTATTTTCCAGCTCATCAATTTTTCTAGTCATTTGGGCAACTTCACTGCGCAAAGCGTGCACAGTTGCCTCACACTCATCAACTTTCTGGTGATATTGCCTGAGTGACGAGAGTGTCGCTTCAATTTGTGAAAGCCTCTGCTGCACATTTGCTGGACCAGTTTCTAAGGTCGAGTGCGAAGTTCGGATTTCAGTTACAGCCCGCAATATTTCATCTAGTTTATCGGGGCCCGGATTTTGCTCTACGTCACCACTTCGTTGCAATACCATGAGAATGACGCGAAATGATTCCAAACAACAAAGCAGTGCGCACTGTGGGCTCGGCAGCACTACCAGACAGACATCATTGCTTTTAACGCAAGCACGAAAACACCATTTGTTACCAACCTGTACGAACAACAGTATGAAGTAAGTCATAGTGCACCGGCCATGCTACCGAGCCCACTGAGTTGCGCGCGGCTGCTGGGCTTCCTTTTAAGCTGGTCCACCGATGTTCCAGGGGTCGCTGGTGAGCCAAATGAGCTAGTGTTCCTGTATATGCTCCCGCAGGGAGCAGAGTTGAGCATAGGTCCGCCGCCGTGCTCCAGCTCTGCAGCGAAGCCACTCCTCGCGCGCGCAGGAGCCAAATGCCACGCGGTGTTCCGCCTTTTTCTCTAGTGGTCGCGAGCTACAAGCGCCAATTGTTCGCAGGCGCTTAGCAAAGGGCACTGCTTAATACAGGCTACGCTCGAACGAGTCATTCGTGCAGCCTGAGGGGGTGGGCTTCCAACCAACCGAAACTTTGTATGTACACCTATGTAAACACGCATATACAAACACACGCACGAACGTACAAATAGGGGGTAGGACCGCCTTCGATTCCCCAAAATAAAATACTCCCGTGGCTCGAATAGCTCCGAAGTTCGCTCGCAAACGCGCAGTACGTCGCCACAAAAAGCGGTGCAATGATTTTCAGCATGCATATGAAGTTGTCTTATCACGGTCAGAAGGCAAGAAATGTTTTAAAGAGTGTTCAAAGAAAACTTCACACACGTAAGGTGGACACTTAGCGCATTTTGGCTGCCGAAACCAGCCGATTAATGAACGTCGCCAAGAGAGCTATCGTGCCTGCAGTTATGTCAGTGACAGTTAACAGAGCGTCATTTATCACTAACCATCGTTCACAACAGCTGCACGTTTTCGATACATGCGGTGCAGACACAGATTTAAGCGCATTTAAAATGTTCACATGCGCACATTTTAAGCAAAGCTTACTTTTACGATTAATTCATACCGTGCACAGACTAATCAGCTATTTAGTAGCAGCAAGTCTGCAAGTAGAAAAAGATTCAAGATGCAAGAGCTTCTAGATCAAATTTATTTCATACAAGGGAATGCATGAACGGCTGCTGGCAGCAGGCCAAGGGTGCTGCTTCTTGGAACCTTGGGGGCTGAATTCAAAGAAACTGGAAAGGCAACAAGCTATTAAGAGTAACAACAGGATAATTTTATTGCACTAATCACATCAAGATGGCAAACTTGTAGAGTAATTATTCACACAGTGCAGACTGTCATATGACAACACATTTTTCTTGATCTCTCACCACTCAGAGAAGACCCAGTAGTTGAAGACACTGTATCAAGTCAATGAAATCACTGAAGCAGGCTTTGGCCAAAGGCCAAGTTACAAAGCTTTGTGACCTATCGCATCAGAGGCAAGGAAATTTTACGTAATTCAACAGTGCATTCACTCCACTCCCGCCCACAGGAAACAGCATTCACCAAAGCACAACGTAGATTTCCAGTATATATATGTTTAATTGGACGACAAGTTTTGTTCCACTGGCACCGCGTAGAGCGCTTTACCACCTTCCGTGAGGTTTGTGCAGTATGGTGCGCTGCACCCCGTCATACTGGAATACAAGTGCCAGTACGATGTGTTTCGTATCACTTCACCAAGGTCCTTGTCTTCACATCGTCGAATACCGTACCTGAAACCCGCAGCTGCTCCTCTGAACGCACGATCAACGGTCTTCTGATTGCAATGGCGATGGAACTGACGGAAACGACGAGTTCGTATGAGTCGGCGATGCGCCCGTAAAGTTGGCTTCGCTGCGGCGCGGATCATTTGACGTCATTTTTCGCGCTCGGCCAATAGCGGTGCGAGCGGCGCCGGAAAAGTTATGCGCAACTCTGCTCCCTGCGGGAGCATATACAGGAACACTAGCTCCGCACGCTGACGGCGAGAGTGCCCCGAGTGACGCCAGAATTCGCGCTCACTCTCCCGCGCGTGCGTCTAATTGTCGCACAAGAATCCCTCACATGACCTGATCCTAGGTGCCTAGGGACAGAATCATTTAGGGACATTTGAGAGAGCGCGATGGTGGCGCCGTGGCGTGTTCGTTCTTGGCGTGATCGCTTATACTATTGGCGAAGAGGAGTTACGGAGTCGCCATCTATCGGAAGCGCCTCGCTGGCGTAGTATGAGGGATCACGCGGCGCGCTCCTCATAGGTTTTGCTGTCAGCGCTCACTGAAAACACCACGCGCGAGCTCTCCCGTTCATTTCTGTAAGTACTTTCGAAACGAGAGAAGTTTCTTACTGTCTAAATAATAATCTTAGGCAAACTGAAAGTACACAATCGTTTACAGACGCTATCTCTTTACCTAATACGTACAGTGAACGCCACTGCGCGTGGTCGCCGCGATGGAGTCTCCCGAACTGCGCACTGCGCGATGCAATGACTGCACTGCGCGATGACTTTCGCGGGGCTGGCTTCTGCTCCCGGGTTCTTGACTGGCGTCCGGTGGTTGGCTGAGTGCCTGGTGGCGGGCGGGCGTACCGCTACTTACATTGAATATTCCCAGTATGATGCCCGTCCCCACAGACGATGCACTTGGGTGTACAGGTTAGGGCTCCGTTGGCGTGTGCTTGTCATCGCAGTTGTGGCAACATCCGCTAGTTGGGGCGGGACAGACATCCTGGCGGTGTCTGATACGGCGGCAGTTGTAGCAAGCCTCCATTTTGGGTCGATTAGGAAAGCAAGTGTGAATACCCGCCCAAAAGAGGACAGCTTTGGGCAGGGGGCCGGTGGCGAAAGTGATAATAATGGATCGCTCTTTCCCAAAGGGCCGAGCGTCAATAACTGGTAGTTGAGGATTGAAGGGAACAAGTCCTTTCAGGATTTCACAGTGCGACTCACCACTGTGGGCCATGTGAATGACGCCCCTCACGGCATCATCGGGCGGAGCGAGGTATGCGGTGACATCAGTTGCGTTCGTACCGATGCGGATTGACGTTATTTGGGCATAAGCCCGAGCTCGAGCCTCCTCTGAAGTGCTGATCGTCAAGGTATTGTTTGTTAGATGCAGCCGCACCTGGTGTTGAGCGAGCGCTTCCTGTAGATGGATTTTCGTCGCGTCACAGATTGCTGCGAAGAGCGTTTGAGGGGGTCTCCTTGGTTACGTCCAAACCGCCGCGTGGTCGGACTACGATTTCGATGTCAGTGCTTTTTTTTCGCTTATGTATTGTTTTGTCGGTTCTAAGTCAGTGCCTGTGCCTTCTGCTGCTGCCCTCAGACCGGGTTTAAGGCCCGTCAAGTTGCTGCGAGCAACTTTTTCCTTAAATCCCCCATAAATTGTACGTTTATGGAAATAAAGGCATTTGTATTTGTATAAGTCTCCCCGCGGGAGATGCGGGAGCGGCGCGTGTCGCGTACGCAGCTGGCGCTGCGCAGCTGGCGGCGCCGCCGCTAGGGATATCTCGGCGGTTGAACGGCCGTCGCCGCCCTTGGGTTCCGTTTGGGGAGAGTAGTGAGTGGCAGTCGCCGGGCGGTACTGTTTGCGCAGACGCAGGATAGTCTCCCATTCCCCGTTTAGGGCTTCGGCGGGGTCGATGTCAGTGCTGTTTACTTCGCATTCCATGGCTGAGTGGGCTGTGGGGGCCACGGACTCTAGGCCTAAAACAGGCGCAGCTTCGGCGTGCGCCAAGGAGACGGAGAAAAGGCCGAAAAATCCGAGCCGGGCGGGATAGTGACAACCGGGTGGGCTCAAAATGGGCGGCCCACCTTCCCAGATACGATGGTGGCCATGTTGAGAGCCTCAAGTCTAAATGTCCGGTCGCTGTGAACTTCGAAGGAGGAGCCCATACATGGCGCGTCCCGCGTGTCTTCCGAAAGTTTTACACAATTCGCGTCGCACATGGGATTAGATTACACTAGCTTCGGTGACAACAGACATCAGATAAAAGCCAGCGATAACATTGGAGAAACTTCCGATACATGCGGGCCCCGTTCAGCGGTCACCCTAAAAAGATACACAAGTAGACACGTAGGTCATCTAAGGTGCGTGGAGAGTTGTAGGATTTGAGTCTGGCTACGTCGGCAATTTGGCTGGTGACGACCAGCGAAAGTGTCCACGCACTTGTTCATTGATCACGTCTTCACTTGTTCAGTGTTCAATTGTGAACGCACTTGTTCATAGCTGAGGACGTAGTGGGTGTGGCTAGATCGATTTCATGAGTGACATCGGTCACTAGGTGGAGAACGTGATGTGGGCCTGTGTAATCGAAGAGTAGGTTGCACCACGGAGGAACGAAACTAAGGAGAGGCCCTGACGTCACTCTTTGTGAAGCTAAAGTGAAGCCGGAAGTTCGCGTTGCTTATGGCGTTGCTCCGCCTATCGGGCCAGCTATCCTCTCTTGTTTACATTTCTCGCGAAACCACGCCGCGCCGCGCAACCGTGCTGCTCGGACTCGCGCGCCCCGCAGCAATACTAAGCAATCGTTAGCACGTTAGCACGATTCCGCGAAAAAGGGCCACATTTCCCGCGAATATTCCTTCGTCCGTAGCCATTGCCGTGGCGCGGTACATTGCGTACAGCGTTGCATGCGCGTTCATTTCACGAACTTTAGTTCCTCCTGTCCCACCTGGCCACAGCAACATCCGGTAGAGCACGGTCCAGAAAACACAGCGCAACAAAACACGGAGACAACGCAAACCTGCCCGCACGGCACCTTTGCCACGGTACGAAACCTACGGAGGAACACGTGTGAGCGCACAGAACCTGAACAAAGCCGCCATTGTGGCCCGAAAGGCATGGCCGCTACAGCAAAGAAATAAAAAAAACAGCAAGAAAGAGGAGAACCTACTACGTCATTTCCTCCACACTTTTCTCCTAGTGGGCGGAGGGGGTATAGGGCCTCTCCTCAGTTTCCTTCCTCCATGGTTGTCACAAAGACCAACTTTAAGAGATGGTGAGCAAAACAACACGAGGGTACGGGGCGAAAGATGGAGATCACGGTGACGGAGGTCATAGCGCCAGTGGCGTAGCCAGAAATTTCGTCCGGGGGGAGGGCTCACGTTGCAGCTCGGCCTCCTCCTTAAGGTAGCTCGGGTGCTCGTATCTAAATACGTGTAGAAGGAGAATTCCCTTTTCTCCGCAACCACTGCACCAAACTTGGCGAGGTTTGTTGCATTTCAATGAAAAACTCAAACTCTAATGACTGCTGGTTCTGAATTTTTTATTTAGGTTCAATTTCTTATTAAAATTTGGCATATATAGCAAATTTTCAGAAAACAGAACTATCAAGTTTAAATCTCTGTAACTCAACAACAAAAAATGATATCAAAATTCTGTGAATTGCTACTAATAGTACATCTGCAACGGACAAAATTGCTATGTTATAAATGATTATCACACAATTTATCACTATGGAAATACGGCTTTTGCAGAACGCTTGTACACAACGTAACAAATTCACGTAAGATACCAATTGACGTACCAAATTTGTCCGCTTTGACTGTTATAATAGGTGCCGTTTACAGAACCGCAATATCTGTTCTTGATGCAGAGCTACTAATCTGTAAACATCGTGCTTCTATATCTTTCGAACTTCCGAATTTTTCAAAATATTTTAAAGAAAATTCAGGCCCTAAATCGAAATGTCGTTTCCAACAGACACTAGAATTTAACCTTCTCTCTCAAATGCAACAAATTTTATTAAAAGCGATCCAGGGGTTATCTCAGAAAAGCACTTCTGCGTTTTACATGTATTTGAATAGGCCATGTTGGAGTTGGGCGCGAGCTAAAGCTTCCACTTAAACAATTTGTCGAAGGATCAAATAGATGAATTCATGGATCAAATACATACTGCATTGCCATTGCCAAAGATGCTGCAAACGATTTCTAGAACACTACGCACTGTCACTACAAGCCAAATATTTGTTTTTTCATAAAAGAGTATTCTCTTAGGCGCCAAAGATCGTGCCTAAAATTGCACCCAAATCAACTGATATCAATGCTTCCATATCTTTTGTCTATTTAAAAAGTAAAGAAAATATCACACGAATTTTAGAACTATATCCGTTCAAAACCAGCAAAGCAGTGCATGCCGTTGATACGAAAAATGTAAAGGCCATGAAATGAACAAGTTGAGGACAAATATGGTAATGAAACTTTGTCATTCAAGAACGTTGTTTACATTCTTGTACATATGCAACGGCCAGTGAAAAATCTCAATAACGCTGTCATTTGTTCCAATAAATCATGCAGGAGCAGCTGTCCCCGGTCGTGTATCGTTATTGATTGCACCAAAATTGTAGTCGCAACAGAGAGCACGTATAAAACGCAGGAGTTCTGCAAAATATACGAGGGCCATTCAAACGAAAGTCAGCCAATGCGACCGTATGACAAATGGGGTACTTTATTTAAAAGTAGTCTAGACATTTGTCCTATTGACTGACGAGTCGCATGATTCCCGTCCCATAAAACTCCTTGGGTTGCTTCTTCAAAACATCTGCAACTGACTCTTTCACATCATCGTTCATCACAAATCTGATTCCCTTAAGCTTTTTTTTCAGTTGCCCCAAAATGTGGAAGTGGCAAGGCGACAGGTCTGAGCTGTATGGCGGATGTTGCAGCGTCAGACCGTTTCCCACTTGAACTTTGCCAGTTTTGTATTAACCACATCGGCGACGTGGGGTCGGTCATTGTCATGGAACAAGATGACCCTATTCCTCGATTTTCCACGACGTTTGTTCTTGATTGCGATACGCAGACGATCAGGCATTTCACAATATCGAAAACAATTGATACTCTCTCAATATTTGGTAAATTCTATCAGTAATGACCCCTTACGATCTAAAAAGAAGTCAACAACACCTTTCCGGCGGAAATTGTGGTCTTTGCTTTCTTTGGGGCTGGCGAATTCGAATGTTTGCACTGTAAGCTTTGCCATCGTGTTTCAGGCTCGTAATCGCGGCACCATGGTTCGGCCCCGATCACAATTGCAAACAAGAAGTCATCGCCCTCACTGTCATACCAAATCAGATGAGTGAAGGCAGCGCCGAAATTCTCCGTCTTCTGGCGGTGGTTCAAAATCTTGGGCATCCATCGCGCACACAAGAGCCGACAACCGAGATGTTCATGAATAATGGTGTGAACAGAAGCGTGGCTAATGTTCACATGCTCTGCCAGTTCGTCGATGCTTATCCTCCGTTCTTGTCTAATCAGCTCATCAACCTTAGCAGTTGTGTTGGGGTGAGTGTACAGTGACTTTGGCCCGGTCTTCGATCGTCTTTGCCACTTTCACGTCCTTCTTTGAACCATTTGCTCCAACGTTTCACAGTGGCCAATGAAATGCAATGTTCAGCGTACACGGCAACCATACGGCGACTAATTTCTTTTAAGGAAACACCTTCAGTTGTCAAAAACCTCACAACACCACGTTGCTCAACTCATGTCACGTCACGCAACCATGTTGAACCCAGTGTATGAGAGCATTAAAGAACATTTATCCTGACGCGTGTCACTTTTGTAAATGAGAGATGCCTGTATGCTACGCGCATGCCTCTCAGGTAATGAACGGAACCATAATTGTGCGGTTTGGGTATGCTCACTTTCATTTGACTCACCCTCGTACATTAGAAACACAAAAATACAATGGAATATACAAATGCGAAGACAAAGCTTGATAAAGGGCAAAAAAGTGTCACTGGAAGCAAAGCTCACTGCACGTATACACAAATCCTTGCAACCAGATATTTAAATATACGTATAAGTCTTCAAAAAAAAAGAGCGGCCCAGAGGGCTGTACTACGAGTGCTATGACTGCTAATTATATATATATATATATATATATATATATATATATATATATATATATATATATATATATATATATATATATATATATATATATTCATCTCATTTATGGGATCGAATGCGAGCGCTGTTGCTTTGTCTCTGCGTGTAGTAGTTAAGAGAGCCAGTTTAAGGGAGGAGAAGAAGAAAGGAAAAGAAAGTTTCTGAAGCAAAATTGCAGCGCCGTGGTTTTAAAGCACCCCCGCGGTAGCGAAACGGACGGCGATATAAGCGTGCGCGGCCATGATACGCAAACGACAAACTGCCTTAAAATATTTAGACTTGAGGGAAAGCTTCGTTAACAAACGATAGCACGGCAGTCAGCACTCGAATACGATGAGAGAAATTATTGCGACGTGGAAAATTCCCTTGAACTAAGTATGGTTTGCGAGACAAATGCTTGTAAGTATTGAACCTTTTAAAAGATGAGGGGAATATGCGCTCACCGAGAGGGCAGCGTCCGCACGAGACCACCACCAGGCACCTTTCAGTCCCTTTCCACGTATGAGGCTCTCAGCAGGTGCTATGGCGCTTCAATTTAACCTGGGGCCTGACGAACCAACCGACTGAGCTATCTTTCCGGGCAACATCCAAGGGTCACGAGTTCAAATCACCTGTTCTCTTCCCTTTTTGTTTCCCTTTTTTCCCCCTTTTTAATGTCTTTTCTTTTAGTTTACCACTGTACGGGAATCCTCCTAAAAAATTGTATATATCCTCAATTATGTATGGCCACACATGTGCATATCATTAATGCCAGGTTGTTTAGCCGAGTGCCATCCGTGCGGTATAACCGAGCTCAGATTGGTCCACCTTGACTGATCAAATAAGGCACCACTGTAGGTTAAATGAGGCGTACAACGCCTGCGGGACCCGCCGTGGTTGCTCAGTGGCTATGGTGCTAGACTGCTGAGCACGAGGTCGCGGGATCGAATCCTGGCCACGGCGGCCGCATTTCGATGGGGGCGAAATGCGAAAACACCCGTGTACTTAGATTTAGGTGCACCTTAAAGAACCCCAGGTGGTCGAAATTTCCGGAGTCCTCCACTACGGTGTGCCTCATAATCAGAAAGTGGTTTTAGCACGTAAAACCCCATAATTTCATTTTTAATTTAACTCCTGCGGGGGCGGTAGAGTATCCGCCTCCAGTGCAAGAAGACCATGGTTCA
Organism: Dermacentor albipictus; assembly: GCF_038994185.2. NCBI lineage: Eukaryota > Metazoa > Arthropoda > Arachnida > Ixodida > Ixodidae > Dermacentor > Dermacentor albipictus. The sequence continues at coordinate 175,151,269 of NC_091823.1, forward strand.
AATCCCGGTGCCACGCAATTCTCCACCGAAAAATACCAAAAAAAGCCGTGTGTTGAGAAAATTTGCACAAACAGGCCTGGAGTGCGGCCTGATCCCGGTGACCAGAACCGGTAACGCACTCTCTCACCAGAGCAGGATTCGCCACCCTGGTGCAGTACTTGGCCACAACCTCCTATATGAATACAACAATCAAACCCCGGCCCTCAGTCTCCAGCAGCCGCGAAGCAACTAACCAGGCGGCGGTCAGATCTGTGACGCAGCAGAGGGTGCTAAGAATACCTGGCTCCGGACAGGCCGCCATTGGAATCTGAACCTGGCAACGTTTAACGTTAGAACGTTATCTAGTGAGGCGAGTCTAGCAGTGTTATTGGAGGAATTAGAGGGTAGTAAATGGGATATAATAGGGCTCAGTGAAGTTAGGAGGCCAAAAGAAGCATATACAGTGGTAAAAAGCGGGCACGTACTGTGCTACCGGGGCTTAGCGGAGAGAAGAGAACTTGGAGTCGGATTCCTGATTAATAGGGAAATAGCGTGTAACATACAGGAATTCTATAGCATTAACGAGAGGGTGGCAGGTCTTGTTGTGAAACTTAATAAGAAGTACAAATTGAAGGTAGTACAAGTCTATGCCCCTACATCCAGTCATGATGACCAGGAAGTCGAAAGCTTTTATGAAGACGTGGAATCGGCGAAGGGTGAAGTCAAAACAAAATACCCTATACTGATGGGCGACTTCAATGCCAGGGTAGGCAAGAAGCAGGCTGGAGACAAGTCAGCGGAGGAATATGGCATGGGCTCTAGGAATAGCAGAGGAGAGTTATTAGTAGAGTTTGCAGAACAGAATAATATGCGGATAATGAATACCTTTTTCCGCAAGCGGGTTAGCCGAAAGCGGACGTGGGGGAGCCCGAATGGTGAGACTAGAAATGAAATCGACTTCACACTCTGCGCGAACCCTGGCATTATACAAGATGTTGACGTGCTCGGCAAGGCGCACTGCAGTGACCATAGGATGGTAAGAACTCTAATTAGCCGAGACTTGAGGAGGGAACGGAAGAAACTGGTACATAAGAAGCCAATAAATGAGTTAGCGGTAAGAGGGAAAATAGAGGAATTCCGGATCAAGCTACAGAACAGGTATTCGGCTTTAACTCAGGAAGAGGACCTTAGTGTTGAAGCAATGAACGACAATCTTATGGGCATCATTAAAGAGTGCGCAATAGAAGTCGGTGGTAACGCCTTTAGACAGGAAACCAGTAAGCTAGACGAAAGATCTGATCAAGAAACACCAATGTATGAAAGCCTCTAACCCTACAGCTAGAATAGAACTGGCAGAACTTTCTACGTTATTGAACAAGCGTAAGATAGCTGACATAAAGAACTATAATATGGATAGAATTGAGCAGGCTCTCAGGAACGGAGGAAGCCTAAAAACAGTGAAGAAGACCCTAGGAATAGGCAAGAATCAGATGTATGCGTTAAGAGACAAAGCCGGCAATATCGTTACTAATATGGATGAGATAGTTCAAGTGGCTGAGGAGTTCTATAGAGATTTATACAGTGCCAGTAACACCCACGACGATAAGGTGAGAGAGAATAGTCTAGAGGAACTCGAAATCCCACAAGTAACGCCGGAAGAGGTAAAGAACGCCTTGGGAGCTATGCAAAGGGGGAAGGCAGCTGGCGAGGATCAGGTAACAGCAGATTTGTTGAAGGATGGTGGGAACACTGTCCTAAAAAGACTGGCCACCCTATACACACAATGCCTCATGACCTCGAACGTACGGGAATCTTGGAAAAACGCTAACATAATCCTAACCCATAGGAAAGGGGACGCCAAAGACTTGAAAAATTATAGACCGATCAGCTTACTGTCCGTTGCCTACAAAGTATTTACTAAGGTAATCGCAAATAGAATCAGGAATACCTTAGACTTCTGTCAACCAAAGGACCAGGCAGGATTCCGTAAAGGCTACTAAACAATAGACCATATTCACACTATCAATCAGGTGATAGAGAAATGTGCGGAATATAACCAACCCTTATATATAGCCTTCATTGATTACGAAAAAGCGTTTGATTCAGTCGAAACCTCAGCAGTCATGAAGGCACTACGGAATCAGGGTGTAGATGAGCCATATGTAAAAATACTGGAAGATATCTATAGCGGCTCCACAGCCACCGTAGTCCTTTACAAAGAAAAAAACAAAATCCCAATAAAGAAAGGCGTCAGACAGGGAGATACGATCTCTCCAATGCTATTCACAGCATGTTTACAGGAGGTATTCCGAGACCTGGAGTGGGAAGAATTGGGGATAAAAGTTGATGTAGAATACCTTAGCAACTTGCGATTCGCTGATGATATTGCCTTGCTTAGTAACTCAGGAGACCAATTGCAATGCATGCTCACTGACCTGGAGAGGCAAAGCAGAAGGGTGGGTCTGAAAATTAATCTGCAGAAAACTAATGTAATGTTTAACAGTCTCGGAAGAGAACAGCAGTTTACAATAGGTAGCGAGGCACTGGAAGTGGTAAGGGAATACATCTACTTAGGGCAGGTAGTGACCACAGATCCGGACCATGAGACTGAAATAACCAGAAGAATAAGAATGGGCTGGGGTGCGTTTGGCAGGCATTCTCAAATCATGAACAGCAGGTTGCCACTATCCCTCAAGAGGAAAGTGTATAACAGCTGTGCTACCAGTACTCACGTATGGGGCAGAAATCTGGAGGCTTACGAAAAGGGTTCTGCTGAAATTGAGGACGACTCAACGAGCTATGGAAAGAATGATGGGTGTAACGTTAAGGGATAAGAAAAGTACAGATTGGGTGAGGGAACAAACATGGGTAAATGGCATCTTAGTTGATATCAAGAAAAAGAAATGGGCATGGGCCGGACATGTAATGAGAAGGGAAGATAACCGATGGTCATTAAGGGTTACGGGCTGGATTCCAAGGGAAGGGAAGCGTAGCAGGGGGTGGCAGGAACTTAGGTGGGCGGATGACATTAAGACGTTTGCAGGGACAACATGGCCACAATTAGTACATGACCGGGGTAGTTGGAGCAGTATGGGAGAGGCATTTGCTCTGCAGTGGGCGTAACTAGGCTGATGATGATGATGATGACGATGACGATAGTGATGATGATGATGATGATGATGTTATGATAATAATTCTTCAATAAATCTACGTATTTAAGAAAAAGTTACTGTATATAATGCATCAAACAAGGCAAATAAACATGTTGCGCATTCAGATTCACAGAATCATAGAACCCGCCCCCATTCAATTCACTCCCCCCGATGCGCGCGATGGAAGGCGGCGCGCTTGCTCCCCGCTTTTCTCCTTTGCGCGCGCAAGACTAAGCCGCCATCGCTGGCTCACCCATTCCAACCCCTCCTATACTTTCACTCGCACGAACAGCATGCGGCGCGTGATCACGATGTTATCGCCCATGGACTTTATGGAGTTAGCGCTGTGTGTGTCCATATGTGTCTTCTTCATTCCCGTATTTTAATCGCGCTACCGTACTACCCTTGAAGATGCATTACCAACAAGCCCACATTGCAACCATCGTGAACATTATACGAAACATGAGGGCCACGGCGACGGCAGGAATTGGCCTGGGTGTCCATAAATAATTGCTCTCGCAATAACATAATAAGAGTATCCGGCAACTGAAGCGTCCCGTGGCCCATTACTTTCTGCAAAAGAAAAAGTAACAAAGTCGAACTTTCCCCATGCGACAATTCGCTGCGCCGCAACAATGTATTTTTTTTCCTTTTGAGGGGCGGGGTCACCGAAATGAACAAACGCAAAGGAAAGTATGTTGGCCACAATCGATTGCCTACTTTTGTGCACCTAATGAGGTTACCTTGGGAATATCGAAGAAAACGTGAGGCGCTTCGTCCAACGAGAGCCATGCGCATACTGCTCGCTATCTTACACCGGCGAGACAAGACTTTCCGGACAGGTTGCGCTCAAACCAACGCGGTGCAATTCATCGAGTCCCCACAGTGATGGCGACGAGCGACCATTGTTTCGTTTACTCGTCTGCCATCCAGAAACCGTCCCAAACTCTGCCAGGCGAAAAGCCACTCGGCCCGAGAAAAAGGAACGCGCACCGAAGGGCACCGCGCGGTGGTCGGGGCAACACGAGAAAAACGCATGCGCTCTGGCTGGTTCTGATAGCCCGCGGGTAGCGATAACAAAATTGAACAGGCTCAATCTGTCTTCCCGAATAGAAGCCAAAGTATAAAATAACAATAAGAACGTAGTTACCTTGGCTGGCTTTAGTGTCTTGACATGGATGCTTTGGCATAGGTGAAAAAAAAAATGTTGATTTTTCTATGTGATGTGACGGCACAAATGAACCACCACAACGTTTCGTCTCATCGGACCTCGTTGCGTACTTTGCCAACTTCTCTGATAGTGTGTTGATTTGGCTTGTCTCATTGTATGTTCTGATGTAACATTTTAGAAAAGTAATGTACCTTTGGCGTCGAATGTTTAAAACAACATTAAACCCACAGAGTTCCGCAACTGAAAATCTAAAGCCCAAGTTGGGAAATGTCAATGCACCTTTCACATCAAAAGTTTATGGGAACTTTATACCCATAAAGTTTCGGGATTGACATCCATGCGCTCCGTAGATTCCGCGGCCAGCGCGATAAGCCACGGCGAGCCCATTCGCCATCAAAACGCCGTTGAAACTTTGGGCTCGGATGGGGTTGCTTGCGTTATGCGACTCCCGGTGCATGGGCGTTGCCGCGAAAACCAGCCCTAGTTCGCAATCTTCGCGGTGAAATGTCTTTTCGAGCGTGAAAAAGACATTCTAGACTAAATCCAGAATGATTTCCGTCGCCGGGAGTTGCTTTGGTCGGCGATGCATGGACAGCATGAAAAAATTTCTTGGGGGGGGGGGGGGTAGGGCTGAAGCCCCATTAGGTCACAAGCGGCGACGTAACGTCGTACGGAACGGGCAAGACCCGGCCAGAAAAAACGGCGGCGTACTCGGTCATATATGTTGTAGATAGGCCGAGGTGTCCCGCCGCTGGTGCGTCGTGAAGCTGTTCTAGAACGGTTGAGCAGAGGTGTTAGGTATTAGAAGTAGAAAATCAGAGCCTTCCAGATGATGATTACGTCGGTACAGACTAGCGTGGCGGAGGACGAAGAGGCTCATCGACAAGTCCGTCAATCAAAATGACGACCGTATACACGGAACTTCGCAACCGGTCAGACAGCAGCAAGGCATTCCCTTACCGTAGTTGAGTAGTTGCGCTACGACAGTGATAGTAGGCGGCTTGCATAGGCAATAACGTGATCCTGACCATGATGACACTTGGTTAGGACAGCATCTGCATATGCCGTGACCAGCGGCGTAGCCAGAAATTTCGTTCGGGGGGGGGGGGGGGAGGCGCTCACGGTCCGTCTCCGCCTCCGCCTCATAGAATTTGTCGAGGGATCAAATACATTAATAATAATTGCATTGCCATTGCGAAAGATGCAACAAACGAATAGTTGAACGCTACGCACTGTCCAGCTAGAGGAGTAAAATATGCATTTTTTCATAAAATACTATACTCGTATGTCTCAAAAATTGTTCCCGAAATAACTGATATCAATGCTTCCATGCTTTCTGTCTAGTTAATACGTAAAGAAAATATCACACGAACTTTAGAACTATATCAGTTTGAAACCAGCAAAGCAGTGCATGCCGCATGATATGAAACATGTAAAGGCCATGAAATGAACAAGTTGAGGACGAATATTTTAATGAAACTTTGTTAACCTCCGTGCTTTTCTCTCATTTGCATCTCTCTATCGCTGTCGTTCAAGAACTTAGTTTACATTTTTGTACATATACAAAGGCCAGGGAAAAATCTCAATGACACTGTTCTTCGTTAGAATGCATTGCGCAGGAGCAGCTGTCATCGGTCGTGTATTGTAATTTCACCGAAATTGTAGTCGCAACAGAGAGCACATGTCTTACAAAAAGCGGAACTTCAAGGGCTACGAAGAAGTGCGGAAAGGCTAACATTCTTTTGTTTAGTTTTTCATGACAAAATTGGAATTGATAAGGCATCGTATATAACGCCATCCTCAGAATGTACAATGCGCTTTTGTCACTCTAAGAAAGTTGCAGATTTTATAAATTCCACTGATACGTTCAAAAATTTATTTTTCCGAGAACCCTTGAATGGAGTTGTCTACCAGCTGATGTTGTAAAATGTGAAACAGTCGAACTATTTATAAATGGGATCAGACACCAAACCTGATATTTTTCTTATTGCGTTGGTTGTATAATGATGCACTTCATTATAGATAATGCCATGTTTATTTCTGCTTTTTTTCTTTGTTCAGTTATATTTCTTTTTTTTTCACCATGTCTTCGTGATGTTATATGTTGCAACTATTTTGCCAAAAAATTCTGTATGCTCACTCCTGCTTAAGGCCTGCCACCCAGGCTATCAGTATGGAATAAATGAAATAAATATAAAAATAAGGAGTTCTGCTACATGTACGAGGGCGAGTCAAATGAAAGTCAGCCAATGCGAATATATGACTAACGGCGTACTTTATTTAAAAGTAGTCTCCATAAGCATTTAGACATTTGACCCACTGACTAATGAGCCGCGTGATTTCCGTCACATAAGATTCCTTGGGTTGCTGCTTCAAAAAGTCTGTAACTGACTCTTTCACGTCATCGTCCAACACAATTCTGGCTCCTTCGAGCTGTTTTTTTCAAATGCTCCAAAACGTGGAAGTCACAAGGCGACAGGTCTAGGCTGTATGGCGAATGTTGCAGCGTTTCCCACTTGAACTTTGCCACTTTTATGTTAACGACATCAGCGACGAGGGGGCGGACATTGTGGAGCAAGATGACCCCATTCCTCAATTTCCACGTCATTTGTTTTTGATTGCGACACGCAGCCGATCCGACGTTTTACAATATCCGAAACGATTGAGTCTCTCTAGGTTTAGCAAATTCGATCCTGACGACAGAAAAAAAGTCAACACCTTTTCGGCAGAAATGATGGCCTTTGCTTTTCTAGGGGGTTATGAATTGAAATGTTTCCTCTGTAAGCTTTGCCGTAGTCTTTCAGGCTCGTAGTAGTGGCACCATGATTCGTTCCCGGTCACAATTGCAGACAAAAGTCGTCACCCCCATTGTGATACAGGATTAGATCAGTCAGGGCAGCGCCGAACCTCTCCGTTATCTGGCTGTGGTTCAAAATCTTGGGCACCCATTGCGCACACAAGAGCCGATAACCGAGATGTTCATGAATTGTGGTGTGACCCGAACCATGACGGACACGACCTGCCAATTCACCGACGCTTATCCTCCGTTCGTTTCTAATTAGCCTTTGCAATTGTGTTGGGTTGGTTGCACAGTGGCTTTGGCACGGTCTTGGATCGTATTCGCAACTTTCACGTCCTTCTTGGAACCGTTTGCTATAACGCTTCACAGTGGCCAATGAAATGCAATGTTCAACGTACACGGCAGCCACACGGCGACTAATTTCGTTTTCCGAAACATCTTCAGCTTTCAAAAACCTCACGACAACATGCTGTGACACTTTCGGAGTGTCCATTATGCCACGAAACCGAGTTCAACCCTATGTACAAGAGCATTAAAGAACTTTTATCCTCACACCTGTGTGTCACTTTCGTAAACGAGAGATGCCTCTGTGCTATGTGCATGCCTCGCAGATAATGAACCGAACCATTATTGGGCGGGGTGGGTTGGCTCACTTTCATTTCACTCGCCCTCGTGCATTAGAAATGCGAAGATACAATGGAATGTGCAAATGCGAAGGTACAGCTTGATAGAAGGCAAAAAGTGTCACTGGAAACAAAGTTCACTGCACGTATACACAAAACCTCGCAACAAGATATTTCAATATAACTATAAGTCTCCAATAAATCTACGTATCTAAGAAAAAGTGACTATTGGCGGCGAGGAGTTACGGAGTCGCCATCTATCGGAAGCGCCTCGCTGGCGTAGTATGAGGGATCACGTGGCGCGCTCCTCATAGGTTTTGCTGTCAGCGCTCACTGAAAACACCACGCGCGAGCTCTCCCGGACATTTCTGTAAGTACTTTCGAAACGAGAGAAGTTTCTTACTGTCTCAATAATAATCTTGGGCAAACTGAAAGTACACAATCGTTTACAGACGCTATCTCTTTACCGAATACGTTCAGTGAACGCCACTGCGCGCGGTCGCCGCGATGGAGTCTTCCGAACCGGCTTCTTGCGTGAAAGGTAGGTAAACGCTGAGAGCAAACTATGTGAAATATGTTCTTATAGTGTTTGTATAACTAAATGGAGTGTAATAGAACGAAGCCTCAATGCAGCGATCGCGCGGATTCGCAGCGACCGACTGCGCGTCTGCATGCTTTTCCGCGCACTGTTTCGCTTTCTCCGCGCGCGCGTTTTCGCACCGTGCCATGAGCTTTAGGCCGCAGAATATGAGCATTTGACAGTATACAAGCAACCATTGTTGCGTGGGCGCTATCAGAGCTGTTCAAAATAATTTCATTGTATAGACTTCGACGCCTACGGGGACGGTGATGTGCCGTCGCGACGATTGAATCTTTTTTTTTTCTTCTAAATTCTTTGATCTTTCAATGCTATTTCTCGAGTTGCGTCGCACTGCATGTTTATCGGTGCTCTCAGCGTGAAATTTCCCTCTGCTCCTTTTTTTTTTGTAATCCAGTGCATTAATTCATAACACAAACATGACCATATGCCATGCTTTTTTTAAATGTGCTTCTTACCACTGCCTTTCCACTCCACTGAACTTGCCAGTATCTATAGCATCGACAAGTTCATAGACCAAACCGTCATGACATTAGTCGGACAGCAGACTCGGGCGAGCGTCTCAGTGCGCGTTTTCAGAACATCGCAGACCGGGCGCCGTAGCAGAAATCTTCCTCGCGTCTGTGCTTGCTGCGTACCCGAGTTGTAGCCGATGACTGTTTGCCGGTTTTATGTTTCGCGAGCCAAGCTTCACGCAGCTTCTTGTCCTGCGGCTACGTGTGAATAAGGCTGACACCGGCCTCCGTTACGTGCGTCCGGCCCTGCGGAACCGAGCAGTAGCCTACCATGTTGCGCGCCTTCAAAGGCAGCCACTACCTCTTGTAGTGCTTTCAAGCGTTGTAAAGGAGACACTCGATGCGGGAAAATTTCGCCACTAAATGAGGACCGCAGCGTACGAGGGAATTTAAACTCGTTTTCACGTCGCTTCGGCGCACCCGAAGCAGCCGACGCAGCCGCTATGTCCACGTGATCCCTCCTAGCACGTCACGCCGACGGTGGCACCAGCTTTTCCAGTGGTGGAGCTCGAGGCCAATATAAAATGCGTCAGACAAGGCAAATAAACATGTTGCGCAACCACAGATTCACAGATCACAGCCCCCCTCCCTCGACTCCCTCTGATGTATCGCGCGCGACAGGAGGCGGCGAGCTTCCCCCCTGTTTTTCTCCCTTGCGCACACAAGATTGAGCCACCCCATCGTTGGCAAACCCATGCCACCCCCCACCCCCCCTTACGCTTTCACTCGCACATGCAGCATGCGGCACGCGGTCACGATGTTATCGCCCTTGAACTTTATACGGAACATGAGGGTGACGCCGACGGCAGGAACGCGCCTGGAGGGTCCAGATGATTGCTACCACAATAATATAATGAGCATCCGCCAACTGAAGCGTCCCGTGGCCCATTACTTTCCACAAAAGAAGTAACAAAATCAAACTTTCACCATGCGTCAATTTGCTGCGCCGCAACAATGTATTTTTTTCTCTTGTCGGGCGGGGGCATGGAATGGAAAAAAAAACGCAAGGAAGGCATGTTGACCATAATCGAATGCCTACTTTGGGCACCTAATGCGGCTACCGAAGGAATATCGAAGAAAACGTGAGACAATTGGTCCACAGATAACCATAGGCATGCTGCGCGGTATCGTATCCTAATTTTCCGGAGAAATACCGCTCAAGCGAACACGTTGCAATCCGTCGAGTCCCCGCACTGATGGCGGCGAGCGGTCATGCATTTGTTTCTTTTTTTCGTCTGCTAGCCAGAAAGCGTCCAAAACAATGTCAGACGATAATCCGCTCGGTCAGAGAAAAACGAACGCGCATCGAAGTGCGCTGCACGGGGATCGGAGCAACACGAGACAAACGCATGCGCTCTGGCTGGTTCCGGCAGCCCGCGGGTAGCGAGAACAAATGAATAAATAAATAAATAAATAAATAAATAAAATAATGAGAAGGCGCAATGTGTTCTCAGGAACGAAAGTCAAAGTAGAAAAATAATGAAGAACGTAGTTACCTTTGCTGGCTTTCGTACCTTGACATGGATGTTTTGGCGCAGGTGAAAGAAAAATGTTGATATTCTTTTCTGTGGCATACTGCCACAAATGAACCACCACAACGCTTCGTCTCATCGGACCTCGCTGCGTGCTTTATAAACTTGTCTGGTAGTGTGTTGATTTGGCTTGTCTCGTTGTATGGTCAGATGTAGGACTTTTGAAAAGTCAACGCACCTTTGGCTTCAAATGTTTATAACAACATTAAGCCCACAATGTTACCGAATTGAAAATCTAAAGCACGACTTTGGAAATGTCAATGAATCATTCCCATCAACAGTTTATGAGAACTTCATACCCATAGAGTTCCAGAATTGAAATCATGCGCTCCGTCAATTGCGCGGCCTCCGCGAGATGCCACGACGAGCCCGCTTGCCATTAAAACGGCCTTGAAACTTTGTGCTCGGGAGGGGCTCCTTGCGTTACGTTATGTGACTCCCTGTGCATGGGCGTTGCCGCGAAATCCAGTCCGATTTCGCAATGTTCGCGCTGAAATGTCTTTTCGAGCATGAAAAGGTCATTCTAGTCTAAATCCAGCACGATTTCCGGCGCCGGGGGTTATTTTGGTTGGCGGCGCACGACAGCACGAAAGAATTTCGGAGGGGGGGGGGGGGGGCTGAAGCCCCATAAGCGCCCCCCCCCCCCCCCGGCTACGCCCCTGGCCGTGACCGCTGGCATCCGTACGCGATTCCTTGGGGCATCAGGGTCGAAGTGGGCGAAGTTGGGTGGTGAGGTTAGAAGAGGTGACTGGACGAGAGAAAGCGCGGCGGCTTATCAAGTACCCCACGAGAATTGTGCGCCTTTCTTTAAAAGATTAGGGAGGCGTCGTATATAAATCGCCGCAAAATCTTGAACAAAGCAACGAAAGTACGAGCATAGCCCTACAAAACTTCAAATGTCTGCGGCTGTCCTCAGAACCAAAAAACTTCGGACAGCGCTAGTTTTGCCGAGATCACGCTGTACTCTGGAAGCGTCGACCAGATGGCCCAGGACAGTGATTTGGCGGCTTCTAAAACGACATTTTGACGAGTTGAGTTGCACCTTCGCCTTTCGAAAAAACATCAAGTATATATTTGTTGGATGCTCAAGGTGAGTGTCGAACATTGGTGAGAAGACGATGACGTCGTCGAGGTAGCAGAGACGTGTGGATCATTTATAACCTTGGAGTAACGAGTCCATCATACGCTCAAAGGTGGCCGGAGCGTAGCGTGATGCAAAGGGCATCACTTGAAATTGGTATAGGCCATCGGGTGTTATGAACGCGGTCTTTTCTTTGTCCATATAGTCAACAGAATCTGCCAGTATCCATAACGAAGATCAACAGAAGAGAAATAGCTGGAACCACGAAGGCAGCCAAGGGCGTCGTCAATTCATCGGAGCGGGTAGACTTTTAGCAATTTCGCTCAGATGACAGCATAGTCTACACAGAAGCGCCACGTGCTGTCTTCCGTCTTAACCAACAACGCAGGTGACACCCAGCGACTCAAAGGCTAAATTATGTTTTTATCGAGCATTTTGTTCACTTTGAACTAGCCAGCGTTCCGACGCAGAAACTCGATATGCATGGTCGTCGGTAAATATGCTTAGCAACGCCAGTATGAATGCGATGCTTGACCGCGAGCGTCTGGTCTAAAGGGCAAAGGGTGATCGTCGAAGTCGAAAATTTCTCGGTAGGACGACTAAGCTTTGCAAATGTTTTCAGCCTGCGCAGGGAACAGGTCCGCCGCAACCATTTCGTTTATATTGGTATCGGCGCCCGAGGCTGGCGTGAGGGGCCTGCTGAGCTCGGAAGAACCATCTGTTGATAAAGCCGCCACTTGATGGTCGCCGAGAGAACCAACGTTGGCAAGGTAAATAAATACCTTAAGCTAGAATTTGCTTTGCCAATCCTAGAGAGAGAGAGAAATAAATTTTATTGTGAGACCAGGCTTCTTGAGCCCAAAGGTGGGTGGCCTCCTCAGTCCAGGTAGCCATGGCTCGCTGCCGTCGCCCGAGCCCTGTTCACCAACCGCAGCTGGCTGTCAGGGTCTTGCGTCACCAGCAGAGCCTCCCACTGGTCTTCCAATTCTTCTTCTGAATCCGCCTCTTTCTGCACGTTATCGCCTGGTGGTGATGATGATGGTGGTGCTTCTCGATTATTCCTGCACCCAAGCACCATATGGCGCAAGGTGTTGGGCGTGTCCGGCGGGCAGAACTTGCAGTCTCGCCCGTAGATGCCCGGATACATGGTGTGCAGCAGTGTTCCGTGTGGGTATAGGTTCCAGCCTGTAGTCTTCTCCAGGTTACCGCTTGGTCCCTACTCATCGTCTTATGCGCGGGCGGGTAGCGACGCCTCTGCTTCCTGTAGTGCGCCAAGATATCCGAGTACTTCTTGGATATCCGTTCATCATCCTCGTCACAGTCGTTGGTCCGTGTTCTCTGCGCGTCGGAGATGGCTCCGCGTGCATGATCTCGAGCCGGGGCGTGCGCCGCCTGGTTCACCGCGAGGGACTTGTGTCCCGGCGTCCAGAGGATTTGTGCTGCTTCTATCTTGGTGTTGTTCAAGATCTGAAGTGCTGCCTTTCCAATCCTTCCGTTCATATACCTTCTGCATGCTTCTTGCGAGTCCGTCACCACGGTAACCATGGCGTTGCACGTTGCGATGGCCAGGGCTATGCCCAGCTCTTCCGCTGTGCTCGCGTCCTTGGCACGTATGGATGTGGCTGTAAGTTGTTCGCCCTTCTCGTCGACCACGCTGATTGCAAATCGGTCGTTGGTACTGTACGCAGCTGCATCCGTATATCTCACGTTTTCTCCATTGCTGTTGGTGCGTTCGAGTATGCGCTTAAGCGCCTGTATTCTCACCTGTCTCCTTTTCTTGTCGTACTAATCCTAAGCCAGTCCTAAGTTTTAACAAAAAGATCACCGACGATTACGATACTTCCTATGAGAAATTTGAGCACAGCTAGATATTGGCTGGCGCGGACAATTTGTCTTGTGCGGCACATTGCAAATGGAGCGAAGTGTGGCGCGACTGCCTCGCTAATCGGGAAATCGCCATAGACAGCGCGTGTGTGACGCGTGGGCGCGATTCACAGCAGTCGCCGCAAACAAATCTCCGCTAATGCAGCGCTTTATTTTCGAATACCGGGCCTTTCAGCGAACACTTTCAGAAATGTTTTAAACTTGCCTGTGACAGATAATAGAATTCTACTCCATGAGCAGGTCTATTAGAAGAGGCAGGCACTGCTTGCGTAAACCATTTATATGCATTAATTGACTGATTAACAAACATTCACTAAGTTTTTAGCTAATGACCATATGGCACATATTGCAATTTACAAGTTCTAGCGGGTGAGACTGCAAGGCATATCCACCTGAAAACAATTGTGTGGGTGACACGACTTGCGAGATATGCGCCGCCAGAATTGCAGTAAAAGTGCACTGTCGTTACTTTCTTAAAACGTCATTTTATTAATTGAAGCATAAAAGTAACTGCAACGCCAAGGCTTATCTCTGCAAAGTTCGAGAATTAATATCTCGAAACTGCTGTCATCCTGAGAATTCGCTCCAAATGGACCCGCTTTCGTAACTCCCCGGCTAGAATTCGGAAATTGCAATATGTGCTATAAGGCAATTGGACAAAAATTTGTGATTTTTGTTAATTAGTCGATTATGCATATCAATTTTTTGTGCATGTCCGCCTCCTCCAGTAGACCAGCTCATGTACTATAATTGTGCTATCTGGCACAGGAAACATTAAAAAAAAAAATGTTTGAAAGTGCTCACTGAATTCAACACCTCGCATATACCGCTGCGCAAGGATACTGCTTGAGTACGCCTCGTACCTTCGGCAGTGCTGCAACCAGCTTTTGAGATGGAGTTTAGTTGCGAAGAGGGGCGGGGAGGAGGAGGTGGGGGGTTGCACTGTGGCTCGTTACCTCGCTCGCTCGTTCGTCGCGGCAAGGCGAGGAAACCAGGACACGGCCGCGTGCTCTCGGGCATGCGAGTGATGGGGAGGAACTGCAGGGAGGAGGAGGAGGAGGGTACGCTGTCGCTCGCTCGTTCGTCGCACGCCAAGCGCATCGTGGGTGCTGGGGCGGACAAGAAACTGTTACAGCTCACTGTGTGCGGCGATGAAGGAAATGGATGCCAAGCGCCTGAGACACGACGTGCCTAATCTTCACGCTTGTCAACGTGAAAAGACTTGTCCGTCGCGTGTGTGCGACGGGATTATACGCCAGTGCAAATCCTACTCTACTTTGTCCAACGTTCAACTTATCTACGCAGTGAGTGGTTTCTCTTCGAATTCCTCTGTGTGGGCTGACCAGCAGGATGGTGTAAGGCCAGCAAGACGCCATGGAGACATCTCTGCGCATGCACGCTGAACGTTTTTTTGTACTTTTACAGCGAAGTTGTTAAGGGCTAGTTCCCCCAGGATCATGTCCCTATGGCAACACAAAATTATCATCACGATTGGCCCCAGCGTTGTCTTCCACAGCTGGCTCGTTGGCGGCCCTTGGTGCAACCGCGCTCGTGCCAATGCTCCCGTGTTCGTCATGAATTACCTTTTTAATTAGGAAGCAACACAAGACGTAATCGATTTTACAGCGAACTACAGCGAAGCAGTTAAGGACAAGTTCCCCCCGTATTCTGTCCGTGTGCAGACACAGAACTCCCCGTACGTGGGCCGATTCCAAATATAGTGGCGAAGGTGCAGTTAAGAGACCTATACATACGCAGCTTCGCTGGTCATCATTATTCACAGAATAGAAGGGCGCTGAGTTTGCCTTGGAGCGCACCGCTCCTCCGTAACGATATATTAAACTTCTGTTTTGTTTCTGCATCATTTCGTCTTCCCTGCCGAACCTTCTCCGATGGTCAATCTGGTTTGAGCTCCAAGCAGGCGATGTTGAAGGTCGCCGAAACCCCATCTTAAGAACTGGTGGCAGTCGTAACAAAACCATCGCGGATTCTTGTCCGCGAAGTATACACTGCACACGTATTCTAGCGTTCAGTCGAACGGTGACGGGGATTGACACACCAAGAAGAGCATAAAGTGAACGCATTCGCTATCCGCGGCTGCCACCGGCATCGCAGGAAAGGTTACGCACTCTTGGGCGAGGAGGGACTGTCGTTCGCTCGCTCTTCGTCCGTTTCGTTCGCTTACATTGACGATCATCGTCGATGGTTTCTGCATCATCTTTCGGCGGGAAGTTTTAACATGCCCACTCGGCGAAAATGTGCGGCACGAGAGCCAACGCGCTCGTGAGGTCCAAGACACGCTTTGTAGTTTTCCTGTTCGGTAGCGTAAACCGAAACAGCTGGTCGGCTACGCCGGAATACGACGCCACTGCGAACCATCGACGCCGTCCCGCCACGTCTATTTGTGCTGGGCGAAGTTCGCCGTGAAAGTTCGCTCCATGTAACCCGGGCTTCGCGCCACTTGCGTCGCGGTACGGCAGCATGCGTTTGGGTTTATTGCCTATTAAAAGCGTGCAGTACGCTTCCAACGGCACACACACTGTGGAACAGATAGGATATCGCAATAGCTGTGAATGTTACGCGCGAGATTTGGTGGTACCTTAAGAGGACACTGCGTGCGTGTGGTGCGGGGAAGCTACCGTGGCAGGCGTCTCGCGCCTTTTTTTTCACATGCGATCTAGCGGCCGGAAAACGTACCATACGATCGCAGTTTGGCGATGTAATGAAAGTTGGCGCCGAAAGACAGTGTTTTCCGAGAACACAGTTACCGGTCAAAAAGAAGTGCAACTGTATTGGGTCATTTATTATTTGTTCTCTATCGCGAATGTTACGCTAGAAAATCGTAGGAAACGGGATCTTATCAACGAAGTTTTATTCTATTGGGAACCATAGATACATGCCGAGCCTCAGAGGTCACGAGTTGGGCCGATATTGAGAGGGAAAAAGCGAAGGAAATGGCTTCATCGAAACATCGCTTGTCAATTGAGGCTGGCTGCGTGACGTGATACTCTCCTTAGTTTAATTCCTTCCTCCTGGATTGCATGCATTTGTATGCACCGAGTGCTGCTGGACATCAGTCGTCACTGTCGCTTTCTCCAGCATGTGTTGCTATTTCTGCTCACCGCATTTGAGGCTTGGGTCCCTGGAAAAACTATTACCGTCACAACAATGACACTAGCTTCGGAGTGCCTGCATGATTATCCGTGCCTTACAACTAGCGAGCGGCGCCAGCAGGCAACACGATGAACCAAACGCAGCTGGGCGGGGTGACTAGAAAACACCGCTTGCGATACCGTGCATGGGTACATTTCTTGTGATTACTTACTTTTATAATTTTACTAGGCTTATAATAATACTTATACTTATAATATGTCCACTAACTTACTTCACTGGCCATGACAGCAGGAAGGAGATAACAGACAATAACTGCATTTATTGGACTTAATGATCTTGTACCACACACAGAACAGTGGCACATGACATAATCCAGAGCTGTACATGGGTGCACAGGATGATGGTGATGACAGTGATGGTGGCAGCTGTGCACTAACAGGAAGGTGTCGAGCCCAGCACAGCAGCAGTGATAGTGAAAAAGCCGTCGACTTGCTGCCACTCAGCTTTGCCACTGGATCTTCTTCTCTGGTTTCTTCTGTGTAAAAGGCAAAAGAATTGCGCCAACAGGCATAGATATCAACACTACATAAGATTGGGTGTCTGTGACAGCCCACAAAAAGTTTTATATGGCCAGAATACATTAAAATGACAATGACAATAGAAATTCTTAAAGGAGTATTGACATATTTTTTACTATTAACTTTTTTGTGTTAAATGAAGGTCTTGGACCTCTAAGCCAGAGCAAAAAAATACTGACTACCCTCAAAGCACCCTAAATAATTTAATAGCTTTCCTACAGCACATTTCGGCTTCGTTACTTCGGGATTACTGTATCATGACATAGGTGGTCAAGTGGGAGCAGTACATTGCAACATTCTGGTGCTACATCTGGCTCGCTCAGTCCCCTCTGATGCTGCTAATTCTATAGCCTTTATGATAGCTGCTTTCTGTTTCATTTTGATGGTCTTTCGCTTCCTCTTGGCTCATCCATATTGTCGTGAAAACGGCAACATGGTCAAAAATGAACAGCTTGCATAGTGCAACACAAACGAAGTCTGTTGGCATAGAGCAGCATGCGGCACACAATACGGTGTACCAACTATGCAGCTGGTCCAGGTTGGTCCATTGCCCTCGCGTGGCTCCGCTGTAAGAATGAAGAAGCCAGCGAACCTTGCCGCTTTAACCTGGATTGACCGGCTCGTGGCCTCCAAGGTCGTAGCGCCGCCTATGCAACCTCGAAGGCCACACCTGGCTGCACCAGCCTTCATAGCGCACCGCAATGAGAGAGATAAGTGGATGCACCCGTCTTGCCTGGTGCGTCCTGGTGAAGGCGGAAGGCAAAGGTCCAGACTGGTGAAGGTTCGACAAAGCTAGCCATGCCCAACCTTTGCCAGCCTGCTTGGAGAGTGAGAAGATCAGTGCTGCTCGACGGCGTATTCGATGCATGGGCACGGGAGTTACTGCTGCACCAAACAAGGGGGCAAACCCCGTGGAAAGCAATATACTCGGTGCGCAAAGGTTGGGTATATTTAGGTTTTATAGACTAATCTAGTTTCATTATATTCATTGGCAAAACAAGTTTACTTCATCAAAATGAGGTTTTAAATACATGGATCTCTATGGGGATCTCAAGAGACCTTCATTTACTTCGATATATCCATTACAGTAGAACTTCGTTAATATGTTCCCATTATGCACGTTCTAACAGCGCCAATGTTCACAATCAAAAACAAAAACGACCCTATGGAGCTGCTCCATTTTTAAATTTTTTTACCAGTTCATGCGTTTCTGGAACATACGATTTTTTGGCCCCAACGTTCAGTACGTTGCCAAACTGCGATCGTATGATACCTCTTACGGCCACTAGATCCCATGTAAACAAGAAAATGGGCGAGGCGTGCGGGATCGAGAACAGTACATAGCTGCCCGCCGCGGCAGCTTCACCGCAATACTCATTTGCGCGTCTCACGTGAAAGCGCCGATGCACACTCAGTTTATCATTACCGTGCCAGCACATCTTCGGGGTAGCAGCATGTGGCATTCACAGCTATCACCGCCAATCCTATTGCGATAAGCATCTTTGCCTATCTGTTTCACAATGCGTGGTGCCATTGGAGGCCTAGTGCACGCTTTTAATAGGCGATAACCGAAACGCGCCACCATTCCCTGCTGCACACTGCATCATATGTTTACCTGCTGCTAGATCCCATGTGAATAAGTAAAGGCATGAGGCACGCAATGGAGAACAGCATATAGCCGCCCGTGCCACGTGAAAACGAAGGTGTGCACAGTTTCAAATTCCGGTACCAGCACATCTCCAGCCGGGTCGTTGCATGCCACATTCACAGCTATCGCCTCCAAACCTATTGCGACAAGCATCTTCGCCTATCTATTTCACAGTCTGTGATTCCGTCGGAAGCGTAACGCATGCTTTTAATAGGCGATAACCGAAACGCGCCGCTGCTCCCTGCTGCAGACTGCAATCGCATGTGTTTTCCGGCCACTAGATCCCATGCGAACAAGTAAAGGCGCAAGGCGTGTGCGATCGAGAACAGTATATAGCCGCTCGTGTCACGTGAAAATGAAGGCGTGCACAGTTTAAAATTCCGGTACCAGCACATCTCCAGCCGGGTCGCTGCATGCCACATTCACAGCTATCGCCGCCAAACCTATTGCGACAAGCATCTTCGCCTATCTATTTCACAGTGTGTGATTCCGTCGGAAGCGTAACGCATGCTTTTAATAGGCGATAACCAAAACGCGCTGCTGTTTCCTGCTGCAGACTGCAATCGCATGTGTTTTCCGGCCACTAGATCCCATGCGAACAAGTAAAGGCACAAGGCGTGCGCGATCGAGAACAGTATATAGCCGCTCATGTCACGTGAAAATGAAGGCGTGCACAGTTTAAAATTCCGGTACCAGCACATCTCCAGCCGGGTCGCTGCACGCCACATTCACAGCTATCGCCGCCAAACCTATTGCAATAAGCATCTTCAATTCTTCACCTATCTGTTTCACAGCGTGTGGTGCATAGTGCCACTGGTAGTGTACTGCATGCTTCTATTAGGTGATAGTCCAAACATGCCGCCGTTCCTTGCTGCAGGCGGCAGCGATGTGGCCGTCACGTTTCGCTTTGCCAGCATTCGCCATCGTCCCCCGGCTCGATTTTGTTTCGGTTTCCCGTTGCCCTTTTAAAACACCACGCACACGGCAACAACAAAACATGTCTCAGGCTGCAGGAGCACCACCAGCTCGATGCACGTCGACGTCTCATGCCGCAACAATCCGTGCGACGTTTCACATTACGTAAATGTCAATAATAGTTGAGTCTGACAAATTTTTAGTTACTTCTGATCGTACGTTCTCCCGGTTAGTACTTTTCTCTTACGTTTTTTTACCAAGATGCATGAACGAGGTTCTACTTTATTTCATTACAGTGGAATCTCGATGATACGATCACGGCCAATACGAATTTCTGGATGATACGAATTTTGCTGTGGTCTCGGCCGAGCCCCATTACTTTGCAACGTGCTAGAGAACGGTTCTTACGAATCAATTTTCGACCTGTGTCGGTTGATACGAAAATTACCGAAGACACTTTGGAAATTTGAAAGTGTGCTTGACGAAAGCCAGACGCTGCTGCCGTCTGCGCTCCAATTCATTCGCTTTGGTATTCGGCGATATCGCATGTCACTGCTGCCGCTTTCGTTCTGCTTCTCTGCCTTTGGTACCCGGCAATCTAATCAGTCGCTGTTGGCGTTTCCGTTCTGCCTCCCTTGCTTTCCCATCTGGTGACATGTTCATTCGTCGCATGCGCATTCGTTCCTTGTTATTCTGGCGTTTGGTGTTGGGGGAATCCGGTGTCTGCTGCCGCTTCCCCGAACAGCTTGGCACGCAATCACTGGGCCGCTTCAGAGCTATGGGTCTCACTCACTTGACTGCAACGAGACGTCTGACGAAGGAGCGGCGGTGCCCACCGCCGACGCCCGCGCGCTCGTTTTAACGCTACTGTGTGATGTCACGGTTCCTATGCACAGCTGCGCCCCCGATTGGTGCCCCGGTTGCTAAGGAGGGGAGGAGGTTGCGCCACTGCGCGGAGGAGAGGTCACAGTTGGCACAATTCCAGCACACGGACGGACACGACCGCGAGCATGAGCCCACCGACAGCAGTGAAAGAGAATTGCACGCAGTTACACGATTTCTCCTTCTCTCTTTTGGTGCGGAGGCGCGGACGTAGCGCCGGAGAGCGCGGAGGCCGCGACTGGGTGCGAAGAGCTTGAAACGGTGGCACTTTTGTTGCTTTTGTGCTTTTCCTCCTTTTCCACATGCCTTCGAACGGAGTGGCTGCTGTGCTTTGGGCCGCGTTCTTTGTGTTAGACGTGGGCGATGGCGAAGGACCACCACCGGCGGCTGAAATGTTGCATGCGCTCGAAGTTCTGAGGCATGCTATGGCCGCGGATGAAATCAGCGACGGCACGTGCACGCATTTTTATGAATTTGAACAAAATCTGCTAAATGACCTGTCAAAGAAAAAGAAGCAGAAGGACATTAGAGACTTCTTCTTCAAGAAATAAATGCTTTTTACGTAATTGTGCCTGAGTGAGTTGACCTCTGACTTTAATTTGGCTGGTTTTAATTGTTTCGATGATACAAATTTCGGCTAATACGAATATTTTTCGTGGCGCCCTGAGATTCGTATCATTGAGATTCCACTGTATAACAATGTTCAAGCATACTGCGCCAACTTGTTGGTATAAATATGCTTCTACGAATTTCTCTTCACTCGCACCTATGGATTAGATTTTTGGCACAATAGAAAAACAGCAAAGCAAGCTTTCTAGTGGTGATAGACATGTGCTGGAATTTTTTTTCTGACCTTTCTTTTTCCCACTTCGCATGTCAAGAAATGCTGAGCTATACATGGGTGTAAAGGATGATGATGACAGTGACGGTGGCAGCTGTGCATGTAACAGATATATGTCAAGCCCAGCTCAGCAGCAGTCATTGTACAACAGGCACGTTGAAAATCGTCACTCCCGCTGGGACCATGATGCTTAATGCTAACTCACCAATGAACACAAACTACTGATTTGCTGGTACACCAATGTGAATGTCGTCCTGCAATCGTGAACTTAAAGTAGTGAAAGAACCCAGAAATGCAATAAACCTGACAATCTTTCTTTGACCAAAATTTATCGTGATATAGTGATTTATCGCAGAGATGGCGGTACCTTTGATGATGCCTTGACTTTCTTCTTTAAAGCCTCAATGTCCACAGGAGTTGCTGCATCAGAAACATTGAAACATAGCACACACGTCATCTCACTTGACCAAGTCACAGTCATGCATTGCAACAGTGAACTTCACAACAACAGCTTGTTGACACTGGCAATGCAGCAAGAGTATGTCGGAGATTTACGAGAGAAATCTAGGACACAACTGCAAATTTCCAAACAGGCCATGAGAAATGGTCAAGGGAAATCAAAGGTCTCCCAAGAGGCTGATAGACAACAGGCAGATAGCAGAGATCCAAGTGTGCATAGTACAGAGCTCATTCCAGTTTCAAGCAAAATAAGAAGGATCGCCAGACAAAGCTGCTTTACCAAAAACTAATGGCCTTCATTTTAAGCACCGGTGGAGAATGATAGGTTCCTACTGCGCTCCTGAGTCTTTGTTATATTTGCATAATAGTAACATGAAATATAGTCTCTCAACAAAGTCACGCTCGTGAATAGAGGAATTGCCACTTTCAATGTTTTTCTAGAAACAACTCGCAACTCAACATGAAGAAATAGATTACGTTAATGTTTGTAGTGCATACGCTTTCAGCTTAAAATTCTCTATATAAAGATCCTTACGACTGCACAGTAACATTCACCCAGCAGGCATTAGTATGCTAAAGCTTTGCAGGTAATGTGGATGACATGGTGCAAGTCATGAGTACTTGTTGCACATTGACCATTTAGTTCTGGGCACATATTCTACTGTATAAGCCGTGTTTCCTTTCTTTTTTTTTTGACCAGTGTGTTTTATATTTATTACACATGCAGTGAAATCTCGGTTATATGAATCTATAGGGATGGCCCAAAATTTTGTGTCACCCAAGAACGTTAAAAAATTAGGAAATTAAGGGGGGGATGCTGCAGTGAAATGGCCGACTTGCTTAAAATTCCCTAATTTTATTTTTTCCGCAATCCTAAGGCCTTCCTTTATTTCATGGCGAAATATTCTGAAATGTGCAGCACAATTCCAGAAAATTGCATTTCTTTAGTGTGCTGTCATAGAAATTGGGAGGAAAATCAGGCTTCGGAAAGTGCTATCACACTGCTGATCGTGTGAGCACGGCTTTCCGCTGATGCAGTGCTGCCATCTTGCTATCACCGAAAATACAAAAAATTGGAGGTTCACATAGCTGCAGCACTGCATTTCTGCATGCAGAAATAAAAGCAAGAAAACAGAGCGGGAGAAGGGACACTTAGTGTCGCAGTTCATTGCAGCAGTCATGTGGCATACAGGGAGCACTTCATTTCGCTGACATGAATTTAAATTACCTTGCTGTGAATTTAAATTACACTTGCTCCACACACATTTTGGCAGCAACGAGCTGTGCATTTCGCATGTTTCAAGGCCAAGATTTCAAGATCTGCCACGCTATCCAGAGTTTCCTTCATTACTTTGAGCTGCTGGCTGATGGTGATAAGGGCATGATTTGCTCAAGATAAGGAAATCTGTTTACTTTACGGCAGCGAAGTTAGTACTTTGTATCAAGCAGTCTGATGGGTGCAAATGTAGTAAAGTTTCGAACTGTCATCTAACCTGGGGTAGGATGAAAGACGTAGAGTACAGAGATAAAGCTACCCATGGATACCCATGGATGCCAATAGCACTGGTCTTGCTGATGCGGCATGACTGCGTCACATGTGATTGCCAGCTTTTGATAAAGTTGCAAGGTGTTTGAAAACGGCCGCAAAGTTGCATAATACTGCACAAAACAATTTCTTTCTTTGTTTATTTATTATGGAGCAGGAGCGGCGGAGTGACATAGGTCATCCTGGCAACAGATATGCAACCCGTGCACAGGCACGGCCACTTCGTCGATCACACCAGGACTTCCTCGCCAGCTCCACCAGGGATGGTGCAGCGGCTCAATTGTTCACGCCAATTGCCATGAGGCAAAAAAGAAGTTCATAACATAGGAAATTCAGCCTGCTGTAAGCTAATGAACTTGGGCCAAGAATTTTGACAAATTTGTATCAGGCATAATTGCATTACCAAGATTTTACTGTAGTCCAGAAAAATTATTAATGCCCTTCGTACATGGGAAACTAACAGAAGCAGCAGCTGTAGCATTGATCGTTGCTCACATCTTCAAGCATGAGGGCCTTGCAACATTGAAGATTTCCAAATGCATCTGCAAGTGAGCAGTTGCTACAAAAGAGCCCGAGTTAGGACTCTGCGCAGTCATCAGAAACAGCAAACCCTTATCCATAATCAGCCAACACAATTCAGGACAGCTGCGCTCACCTTTCTTGGCTGCTGGTTGCTTCTTGGGCACATATTTGGGTTCCGGAGGTGGCTGGAAGGACTTGCTGCGGCGTTCCTGGCGCTGGGCCTCGGCCTCGGCCTTGGCCTGCTCCTTCTCTTGCTTTTTCTTGGTCTTGCGCTCACGCTCCTTGAGGAAGTACTCGCCCGAGGCAAGCTCCTTGTCCATCTGTGCAATGCAAGAAAAGACCACGGGGCTTGGCAACAAAGCAAGTGCTTCTAAACTGGGTGGGAGAAACAAATTTTATGCTGCTTATAAGAACCAAACTTTGTTCCCCAAAAAGTAAGATTCACCACGAGATCAACCGACTGGTGGCAGCAGTGTCACTGCATTAGAGCAGACAGGCAGTTGGTAACGCGCATGGAAACATACACAGTGCACACGTTGCTGAATGCGATCTCGGTAGAGTTATTGGTATTTAAACTTCCCAACTGCACTGAACTAGTAATAATAACTGGAAGAGTGGAAGCTTGGGTGAGCTTGTACAACCATGTGTCAGCTACAGAGCATGAAAAAAGATAGACATGAGGTAAAGAAAAGAAGAAACAAGCACATGGGCATGCACATGCATTTAGTTACTCTTCCTTTTCCACTCTTGTGCATAATAAATTTCAGTATTGAGTCAGCACTCACCCTCTCCTTTCTTCACCTTGTGTCTACATTTCTCTATGCTGTGCAGCAACCCCTTACACCTCAAAGCAACCGGCATGGTAAGAGTGATAACTTATGTGAAGACAGTATTACCTGACAATGTCACATATGAACTTCAACTGTACAAGGATATATTACAGTACCTTTTTGAAGCCCAATGCATATGCTGAGTTTGATACCGAAAAGTTCTGATGCATGGAAAACATAATACAAAACCCATAGTAACGTTTTAATGTGTTAGCATCTTTGGGTATCTCAAACACTTTCCACGGGCTATCTGTTTATGTGTCTATCTACTATATCTGTGTCTTTTCCCACGCCAAGCCGGGTCACTGGGTAGTCGGTCATTGTTAACGTATCAGGCTACTGTGCTGAGGCAACAGGATTCGAAACCAACCATCGGATCAACTTGCGCCACAGAGTATGTGCCAATGTGTACATACATGCCCCTCTTATTTATTTATTTATTTTATTTACAAGATACTGCAGGCCCAAGCTAGGGCCCATGCAGGAGGGGTATAAAAAGGTTCACACAAGCACTAGTAAAAACATCAAACAAATCATCACAGATCTTGAAGAGAGGGAAAAAAATACATGTTAATAAACATTGCAACTTTAGAAGAAACAGTCCTTGGGTTCACGTCAAGAGATAAATAAAAAAAAAGCAAGAAGAAAACAAAAGAAAAGCGTGTCCCACCATGACATTAATGCGTCGGATGAGTCACTGTTCTGAAGCATGCATAGCGGCAAAGCGTTCCAGTCTGCAATCGTTCGTAGAAAAAATGAAAATTTGTATGTGTTAGTACGTGTTCTAACTGGTGTTATTGATTCAGCATGATTATTTCAAATCGGTCGTGACATTAACAAAACTCTCTCACGCCGACATGGGTGAGAGAGCTGGTGATAACGGTGGAGATAATCTTTTATGCCGACTTGTAGTACTGCACATGTGCCTCTCAGTCTGTGCTGGTCTTCGACGAACCTCTTCGATATCAACTTGGGTCACCGGGCACGTGCCAGGAGGCGTGTGCCGCTGTTCAATGAATGTCTTTGACGCTAACTTGAGTAACTAGGTATGTGTCACTGGAAATGTGGCACTCTACAATAGTAAGATCCCTTAAATATTTCTGATGCCGAGCAGAATTGAACCCAGATGACAAGGGTTCCCAAAGAACAGCAACCCGACGCATTAGCAGGCCGTACCACACATGCACCGGGCAAGTGCCACTTGCCAATGCATGCCTTTCACACCAACGCTTTAGCAAGCTGTGCAATGAATTCAATAGGTATGCACCTCTCTTTACTTCAAAGAACCTCTCGCCAACTTGGATGACTCAGTATGTGCCACTGAGTATGCGGCAAGCGAGGGAACAATTTTCAGCCTTCGCAGGCACCAGCGTGCCACGCTTCTCGTCTCAGAAGCAGTGCACAGACTTCTCGGCAGTGCCAGCCATTAGCTGGCGCAGCGTGTCCAGAAAAAAGGGACGGAGGGGAGCCCAGTTGCCGCATGAAGCATTTCTCAGCATTTGTATGCATTGACGCTCCATGCATTTTAAAGGCCATGCGCAGGCTTCGCAGCAGCGGCGCTAGATGGCTCCGAGTGTTCTCAGGGAAGCACGAAAGGGAAGTACGCTCCTCACACATAACTCGTTTCAACGGTGGCAATATGTTGTGTCACTATACTGATTCAACGCTAAACACGATTGTCGACAGTCATCGTGATATGAGTTCTGCCGCAATATTTTCATATGCTGGAGCGAGTGCTCAGTTGTTGATAGTTCAACAAACAGTTTACTAATTACTATATTAACTCTACTCAACATTTTCATTGTTTTGGTACGAATGTGCTCTAGCTAGAAATAAAGATGAACAAGTTCTTTTGATTTTGCTCAATGTAAAATAGTGTTACGGCTTTGTAGGTTTAAAGTTCACAGGTTACGCAAGTGGCAATATGGATGCATAGCATCTTGCCATGAGTCTGATTAAAGCTTTATGGAATGCCAAAAGTTCAGCAATAACTAACATACTAAGACAAAGTGTCGCTAAAGCATTGCCTCCATGTCCTGCAGTGACCAATTCGTCTTTATAATGGCATCAAATGTTTTCTAATGTGCTAGGCACAAAAAAAAAAAAAGATTGAAATGTCTGTGGCGAGCAGAGAGCATGAGGATCATGCAGGTCGCACTAAACATGGACAGTGAATGATCTCATTATGGTGCAAAACAACACTGCAAGGCCTTACACTTCTGCTCATTGTCGAAAAGGCCAGAGAAGCCGTAATGACTTCCACAGAAATATCAAAACCAAAGTCTTCAAAAGATATGCACACCATACAAGCCTCTATACTACAATCAGGGTGTCTACCAAGTTGACATTTCCAAATTCCCTGAGTTTTCCAGGTTTTCCCTGAGCACCTTTGCGAAATTCCCTGAATGAGTCAGATCTTTGTTTTATGTCAAGACAGGCAGACACCACGTTGCCCGATGCTGTCACTCTCTAGTAAGCATGCTGAAACAAAAAAATGACTTAATCCAGTTTGAATAGTAAGGAGTAATATATATTTTATTTAAAAAGAAAACAGAAGGAAGGTGTTAGTAAAATGCACAGCGAAAGAAATGGTAAAGCCCATTCCAAATTGAGTCGAACATTTTCAAATACGAATGAAAAGGAGATGCATACATAAGCAAATATTTTTTTTAATATCAGCTATTTCTATCAACGATAGCAAGCTCATCTGTATGAGGTCCTGAACTTTGTCCCAACTAAGGTTCTCTCTCAGCAGCTGGGAAGTCAACCTCAACTGTCCTGACATACTCTCAGCCCGTACACAACATCTCAGTGTTGGGTTTCACTGCGTAAACAATTTATTTTGGTTTGGATGAGGGACACCTGTGTCTCAGCATCAGCCATCACTTAGTTTTTTTAGCTCAAGCTCCTTCAAAAAGGTGGCGGCACCCTTCCTTTCCCGCTAATTCCTCAGTGCGTCGGTCCTTTCTGTTCTCATCCTCCTTCTACCACGCTTTCACCACATGGATCATCTGAAGCATCCTCTTGGTCAGTTGTACAGTCAACATTTGATTTCTTGGACTTCCGAGGGGCCGCAAAAAAAAAATTGAAAAAAACGGGCGGTCTGAAAAAAATTAATGCATGTCTTTAACTGCCTTTAAGGGCTAAAATTACCACAGGAACGTCTCAAAAAGCTCTGAAGGCCTGCCAGTACGCTTTTTAGGCATATCAGGGCTTGTACTGTGACAGAAGACGACGTGCACGCATGTGTAATTAAGTAATGTATACTGTGTGCCGCGACAATTGCCCCCTTCCCACGCTTGCTATGCTTCACCGCCTAACACTAGTGTACCGAGGCGAAGCTAACTTTCGCAAACTGGCATTACGCAACGCGCTGTGCTCTGTGAGCTTCAAAGCCAATCGCTAGGATTACAAAGGCGGAGTCGGTGCCATTGGTGATAGCGGCGAATTCTTTCAATGAAAAACACGGCACCGCACGGCAAGAAGCTTAATAGCGAACATAGAAGCAGCTAGGCCTGACGTTGCCGCGGTGGTGGTTACGGATTTGCGGATTTGCCTGCGAGAGTGCCGGTTCGAGGCGGCGAGATAATCAAAATAGCGGCGGTGGCGGCTTTGATTAATGCCATTTCAGACCTGCAGTCGGGGCAATATACACTGAATATATGGAGTACGTGGTGGTGCCGCAAAACCGTGCAAATTATCGGGCATGTCCGAAAAATCGGGCGTCTAGAAAATTGGTCGTTAACTACTCTGGCAATACATCGTGCCGATGACACGGCGTCAATAATGATTCGTTGCGATTCCTCTGTTACTGGAGCCAGCATTAACACGCCTTTCGTTCCCTTTCAATAAAGTTACAGCTAATTTTCCCTGATGGAAGCACAAATTCCCTGAGTTTTCCCTGAGTTTTTCCAGACTGTTCAAGTTCCCTGAGAATTCCCGGTTTTCCCGGTTGGTAGACACCCTGTACAATATGCTTTAGCTTGTCCACAAACTTATTATACTAAGTTTACAAGAGATGTGTACAGCAGCAAGAACTTTGGTGGTAACATCTTGTAATGCTTCATCTAAACACAATGCCTTACAGACACATTTTTGTGTTACATGAGAGCTCTTGTAGGAATAAAAGAACATTTAAAAAGACCTTTACGGCCTTGCAGAAAATTTACACTAGCAGCCGAGTAGAATACACTTGGTTACTGCAATACATTAGCTCTGTGTTTGTGTTGCCGAGCTCTGCTTCATGGCACCACAAACCTGGCTGCTCACGTTTACGCCTCCGGCAACTCAGTACATAATTTGCGAA